>NW_026735252.1:0-148315 GCF_949786415.1 Peromyscus eremicus | reverse complement strand
ATGCGATCCATTTGCAACACATTGCAAATAGCACTCGCGTCTGTTCCCAGCAAGTACAGTGTATTGGACTGAAGAGAAGCTCCTGTTCTTGTCAGTTTCCTAAGCAGAGTTGAAGTAGATATGGCCTGTGTGTGTAGGAAACACAGTTCTTTTGTTCTGAGGAAGCTCACTCTTCTGGCCCTATAGGAAACACAGTAGAGTAGAAGAGTGCTCTTTTCTCAAAAGCAGTGTGTGTTTCTTGTAAGGCGAGCTAGTGTTTGTTTCCCAGTCCGAAATGGAGTTGAATCACATGCAGTTTCTAGTCCTACGAGCAAGAGTTGTTTTCTTGTAAGTAGAGTCACTATTGCGATCCAATTGCAACACAGTGCAAATAGCACTCGCATCTGTTCCCATCAAGTACCGTGTATTGGAATGAAGAGAAGCTCCTCTTCTTGTCAGTTTCCTAAGCAGAGTGGATGTAGATATGACCCTTGTGTGTAGGAAGCTAGTTCTTTGATGCTGAGCAAGCTCACTGTTCTGGCCCTATAGGAAACACAGTAGAGTAGAGGAGTGCTCTTTACCCAATAGCAGAGTGTGTTTCTTGTATGGCGAGCTAGTGTTTGTTTCCCAGTCAGAAATGGAGTTGAATCACATGCAGTTTCTGGTCCTACGAGCAAGAGATGTTTTCTGGTAAGTAGAGTCACTATTGCGATCCATTTGCCACACAGTGCAAGTAGCACTCGCATCAGTTCCCACCAAGTACTGTGTATTGGACTGAAGAGAAGCTCCTGTTTTGTCAGTTTCCTAAGCAGAGTTGAAGTAGATATGGCCTGTGTGTGTAGGAAGAACAGTTCTTTTGTTCTGAGCAAGCTCACTGTTTTGGCGCTAAAGGAAACACAGTAGAGTAGAAGAGTGCTCTTTTCTCAAAAGCAGAGTGTGTTTCTTATAAGGCGAGCTAGTGTTTGTTTCCTTGTCAGAAATGGAGTTGAATCAGATGCAGTTTCTGGTCCTACGAGCCAGACTTGTTTTCTGGTAAGAAGAGTCACTAATGCGATCCATTTGCCACACTGTGCAAATAGCACTCGCGTCTGTTCCCAGCAAGTACAGTGTATTGGACTGAAGAGAAGCTACAATTCTTGTCAGTTTCCTAAGTAGAGTGGAAATAGATATGGCCCGTGTATGTAGGAGCACAGTTCTTTTGTTCTGAGCAAGCTCACTGTTCTGGCCCTATAGGAAACACAGTATAGTAGAAGAGTGCTCTTTTCTCAAAAGCAGAGTGTGTTTCTTATAAGGCGAGCTAGTGTTTGTTTCCCTGTCAGAAATGGAGTTGAATCAGATGCAGTTTCTGGTCCTAAGAGCCAGACTTGTTTTCTGGTAAGAAGAGTCACTAATGCGATCGATTTGCCACACTGTGCAAATAGCACTCGCGTCTGTTCCCAGCAAGTACTGTGTATTGGACTGAAGAAAGCTACTATTCTTGTCAGTTTCCTAAGCAGAGTGGAAGTAGATATGACCCTTGTGTGTAGGAAGCTAGTTCTTTTATGCTGAGCAAGCTCACTGTTCTGGCCATATATGAAACACAGTAGAGTAGAAGACTGCAGAGTGTGTGTCTTGTAAGGCGAGCTAGTGTTTGTTTCCCAGTCAGAAATGGAGTTGAATCACATGCAGTTTCTGGTCCTACGAGCAAGAGTTGTTTTCTGGTAAGTAGAGTCACTATTGCGATCCATTTGCCACACAGTGCAAATAGCACTCACATCAGTTCCTAGCAAGTACTGTGTATTGGACTGAAGAGAAGCTCCTGTTTTGTCAGTTTCCAAAGCAGAGTGGAAATAGATATGGCCCGTGTGTGTAGGAAGCACAGTTCTTTTGTTCTGAGCAAGCTCACTGTTCTGGCCCTCTAGGAAACACAGTAGAGTAGAAGAGTGCTCTTTTCTCAAAAGCAGAGTGTGTTTCTTGTAAGGCGAGCTAGTGTTTGTTTCCCAGTCAGAAATGGAGTTGAATCACATGCAGTTTCTTGTCCTACGAGCAATACTTCTTTTCCGTAAAGAAGAGTCACTATTGTGCTCCCATTGCCGTACACAGTGCAAATAGCACTCGCGTCTGTTCCCAGCAAGTACAGTGTATTGGACTGAAGAGAAGCTACTGTTCTTGTCAATTTCCTAAGCAGAGTTGAAGTAGATATGGCTCGTGTGTGTAAAAAGAACAGTTCTTTTGTTCTGAGCAAGCTCACTGTTCTGGCCCTATAGGAGAAAGAGTAGAGTAGAAGAGTGCTCTTTTCTCAAAAGCAGAGTGTGTTTCTTGTAAGGCGAGCTAGTGTTGTTTCCCTGTAAAACTGGAGTTGAATCACATGCACTTTCTGGTCCTACGAACAAGACTAGTTTTCTGGTAAGAAGAGTCACTAATGCGATCCATTTGCCCTACATTGCAAATAGCACTCGCGTCTGTTCCCAGCAAGTACAGTGTATTGGACTGAAGAGAAGCTCCTGTTCTTGTCACTTTCCTAAGCAGAGTTGAAGTAGATATGGCCCGTGTGTGTAGGAAGCACAGATCTCTTTTTCTGAGGATGCTCACTGTTCTGGCCCTATAGGAAACACAGTAGAGTAGAAGAGTGCTCTTTCCTCAAAAGCAGAGTGTGTTTCTTGTTAGGCGAGCTAGTGTTTGTTTCCCTGTCAAACTGGAGTTGAATCACATGCACTTTCTGGTTTTACGAACAAGACTTGTTTTCTGGTAAGAAGAGTCACTAATGCGATCCATTTGCCACACAGTGCAAATAGCACTCGCGTATGTTCCCAGCAAGTACAGTGTATTGGACTGAAGAGAAGTTCCTGTTCTTGTCAGTTTCCAGGGAGAGTTGAAGTAGATATGGCCCATGTGTGTAGGAAGCACAGTTCTTTTGTTCTGAGCAAGCTCACTGTTCTGGACCTATAGGAAACACAGTAGAGTAGAAGAGTGCTATTTTCTCAAAAGCAGAGTGTGTTTCTTGTAAGGCGAGATAGTGTTTGTTTCCCAGTCAGAAATGGAGTTGAATCACATGCAGTTTCTTGTCCTACGAGCAAGACTTGTTTTCCGTTAAGAAGAGTCACTATTGTGCTCCCATTGCCGTACACAGTGCAAATAGCACTCGCGTCTGTTCCCAGCAAGTACAGTGTATTGGAATGAAGAGAAGCTACTGTTCTTGTCACTTTCCTAAGCAGAGTTGAAGTAGCTATGGACCGTGTGTGTAAAAAGAACAGTTTTTTGTTCTGAGCAAGCTCACTGTTCTGGCCTTATACGAGACAGAGTAGAGTAGAAGAATGCTCTTTTCTCAAAAGCAGAGTGTGTTTCTTGTAAGGCGAGCTAGTGTTTGTTTCCCAGTCAGAAATGGAGTTGAATCACATGAGTTTTTGTCCTATGAACAAGACTTGTTTTCTGGTAAGAAGAGTCACTAATGCGATCCTTTTGCCACAGAGTGCAAATAGCACTCGCGTATGTTCCCAGCAAGTACAGTGTATTGGACTGAAGAGAAACTCCTGTTCTTGTCAGTTGCCTAAGCAGAGTTGAAGTAGATATGGCCCGTGTGTGTAGGAAGAACAGTTCTTTTGTTCTGAGCAAGCTCACTGTTCTGGCCCTATAGGAAACACAGTAGAGTAGAAGAGTGCTCTTTTCTCAAAAGCAGAGTGTGTTTCTTATAAGGCGAGCTAGTGTTTGTTTCCTTGTCAGAAATGGAGTTGAATCAGATGCAGTTTCTGGTCCTACGAGCCAGACTTGTTTTCTGGTAAGAAGAGTCACTAATGCGATCCATTTGCCACACTGTGCAAATAGCACTCGCGTCTGTTCCCAGCAAGTACAGTGTATTGGACTGAAGAGAAGCTACTGTTCTTGTCAATTTCCTAAGCAGAGTTGAAGTAGATATGGCCCGTGTTTGTAAAAAGAACAGTTCTTTTGTTCTGAGCAAGCTCACTCTTCTGGCCCTATAGGAGAAAGAGTAGAGTAGAAGAGTGCTCTTTTCTCAAAAGCAGAGTGTGTTTCTTGTAAGGCGAGCTAGTGTTTGTTTCCCTGTCAAACTGGAGTTGAATCACATGCACTTTCTGGTCCTACGAACAAGACTATTTTTCTGGTAAGAAGAGTCACTAATGCGATCTATTTGCCACACATTGCAAATAGCACTCGCGTCTGTTCCCAGCAAGTACAGTGTATTGGACTGAAGAGAAGCTCCTGTTCTTGTCAGTTTCCTAAGCAGAGTTGAAGTAGATATGGCCCGTGTGTGTAGGAAGAACAGTTCTTTTGTTCTGAGGAAGCTCACTGTTCTGGCCCTATAGGAAACACAGTAGTGTAGAAGAGTGCTCTTTTCTCAAAAGCAGAGTGTGGTTCTTGGAAGGCGAGCTAGTGTTTGTTTCCCAGTCAGAAATGGAGTTGAATCACATGCAGTTTCTAGTCCTACGAGCAAGAGTTGTTTTCTTGTAAGTACAGTCATTATTGCGATCCATTTGCAACACAGTGCAAATAGCACTCGCATCTGTTCCCAGCAAGTACTGTGTATTGGACTGAAGAGAAGCTCCTCTTCTTGTCAGTTTCCTAAGCAGAGTGGATGTAGATATGACCCTTGTGTGTAGGAAGCTAGTTATTTTATGCTGAGCAAGCTCACTGTTCTGGCCCTATAGGAAACACAGTAGAGTAGAAGAGTGCTCTTTACCCAATAGCAGAGTGTGTTTCTTGTAAGGCGAGCTAGTGTTTGTTTCCCAGTCAGAAATGGAATTGAATCACATGCAGTTTCTGGTCCTATGAGCAAGAGTTGTTTTCTGGTAAGTAGAGTCACTATTGCGATCCATTTGCCACACAGTGCAAATAGCACTTCATCACTTCCCACCAAGTACTGTGTATTGGACTGAAGAGAAGCTCCTGTTTTGTCAGTTTCCTAAGCAGAGTGGAAATAGATATGGCCCGTGTGTGTAGGAAGCACAGTTCTTTTGTTCTGAGCAGGCTCACTGTTCTGACCCTCTGGGAAACACAGTAGAGTAGAAGAGTGCTCTTTTCTCAAAAGCAGAGTGTGTTTCTTGTAAGGCGAGCTAGTGCTGTTTCCCTGTCAAACTGGAGTTGAATCACGTGCACTTTCTGGTCCTACGAACAAGACTAGTTTTCTGGTAAGAAGAGTCACTAATGCGATCCATTTGCCCTACATTGCAAATAGCACTCGCGTATGTTCCCAGCAAGTACAGTGTATTGGACTGAAGAGAAGCTCCTGTTGTTGTCACTTTCCTAAGCAGAGTTGAAGTAGATATGGCCCGTGTGTGTAGGAAGCACAGTTCTCTTGTTCTGAGGAAGCTCACTGTTCTGGCCCTATAGGAAACACAGTAGAGTAGAAGAGTGCTCTTTTCTCAAAAGCAGAGTGTGTTTCTTGTAGGGCGAGCTAGTGTTGGTTTCCCTGTCAAACTGGAGTTGAATCACATGCACTTTCTGGTCCTACGAACAAGACTTGTTTTCTGGTAAGAAGAGTCACTAATGCGATCCATTTGCCACACAGTGCAAATAGCACTCGCGTATGTTCCCAGCAAGTACAGTGTATTGGACTGAAGAGAAGCTCCTGTTCTTGTCAGTTTCCTAGGCAGAGTTGAAGTAGATATGGCCCATGTGTGTAGGAAGGACAGTTCCTTTGTTCTGAGCAAGCTCACTGTTCTGGCCCTCTAGGAAACACAGTAGAGTAGAAGAGTGCTCTTTTCTCAAAAGCAGAGTGTGTTTCTTGTAAGGCGAGCTATTGTTTGTTTTTCTGTCAGAAATGGAGTTGAATCAGATGCAGTTTCTGGTCCTACGAACCAGACTTGTTTTCTGGTAAGAAGATTCACTAATGTGATCCATTTGCCACACAGTACAAATAGCACTCGCGTCTGTTCCCAGCTAGTACTGTGTATTGGACTGAAGAGAAGCTAATATTCTTGTCAGTTTCCTAAGGAGAGTGGAAATAGATATGGCCCATGTGTGTAGGAGCACAGTTCTTTTGTTCTGAGCAAGCTCACTGTTCTGGCTCTATAGGAAACGCAGTAGAGTAGAAGAGTGCTCTTTTCTCAAAAGCAGAGTGTGTTTCTTGTAAGGCGAGCTAGTGTTTGTTTCCCAGTCAGAAATGGAGTTGAATCACATGCAGTTTTTTGTCCTACGAGCAAGACTTGTTTTCCGTTAAGAAGAGTCACTATTGTGCTCCCATTGCCGTACACAGTGCAAATAGCACTCGCGTCTGTTTCCAGCAAGTACAGTGTATTGGACTGAAGAGAAGCTCCTGTTCTTGTCAATTTCCTAAGGAGAGTTGAAGTAGATATGGCCCGTGTGTGTAAAAAGAACAGTTCTTTTCTTCTGAGCAAGCTCACTGTTCTGGCCCTATAGGAGAAAGAGTAGAGTAGAAGAGTGCTCTTTTCTCAAAAGCAGAGTGTGTTTCTTGTAAGGCGAGCTAGTGTTTGTTTCCCTGTCAAACTGGAGTTGAATCACATGCACTTTCTGGTCCTGCGAACAAGACTAGTTTTCTGGTAAGAAGAGTCACTAATGCGATCCATTTGCCACACATTGCAAATAGCACTCGCGTCTGTTCCCAGCAAGTACAGTGTATTGGACTGAAGAGAAGCTCCTGTTCTTTTCAGTTTCCTAAGCAGAGTTGAAGTAGATATTGCCCGTGTGTGTGGGAAGCACAGTTCTTTTGTTCTGAGGAAGCTCACTGTTCTGGCCCTATAGGAAACACAGTAGAGTAGAAGAGTGCTCTTTTCTCAAAAGCAGAGTGTGTTTCTTGTAAGGCGGGCTAGTGTTTGTTTCCCAGTCAGAAACGGAGTTGAATCACATGCAGTTTCTAGTCCTACGAGCAAGAGATGTTTTCTTGTAAGTAGAGTCACTATTGCGATCCAATTGCAACACAGTGCAAATAGCACTCGCATCTGTTCCCAGCAAGTACTGTGTATTGGACTGAAGAGAAGCTCCTCTTCTTGTCAGTTTCCTAAGCAGAGTGGATGTAGATATGACCCTTGTGTGTAGGAAGCTAGTTCTTTTATGCTGAGCAAGCTCACTGTTCTGGCCCTATAGGAAACACAGTAGAGTAGAAGAGTGCTCTTTACCCAATAGCAGAGTGTGTTTCTTGTAAGGCGAGCTAGTGTTTGTTTCCCAGTCAGAAATAGATTTGAATCACATGCAGTTTCTGGTCCTACGAGCAAGACTTGTTTTCCGTTAAGAAGTGTCACTATTGTGCTCCCATTGTGGTACACAGTGCAAATAGCACTCGCGTCTGTTCCCAGCAAGTACAGTGTATTGGACCGAAGAGAAGCTACTGTTCTTGTCACTTTCCTAAGCAGAGTTGAAGTAGCTATGGCCCGTGTGTGTAAAAAGAACAGTTTTTTGTTCTGAGCAAGCTCACTGTTCTGGCACTATAGGAGACAGAGTAGAGTAGAAGAATGCTCTTTTCTCAAAAGCAGAGTGTGTTTCTTGTAAGGCGAGCTAGTGTTTGTTTCCCAGTCAGAAATGGAGTTGAATCACATGCAGTTTTTGTCCTACGAACAAGACTTGTTTTCTGGTAAGAAGAGTCACTAATGCGATCGATTTGCCACACTGTGCAAATAGCACTCACGTCTGTTCCCAGCAAGTACAGTGTATTGGACTGAAGAGAAGCTACAATTCTTGTCAGTTTCCTAAGTAGAGTGGAAATACATATGGCCCGTGTGTGTAGGAGCACAGTTCTTTTGTTCTGAGCAAGCTCACTGTTCTGGCCCTATAGGAAACACAGTATAGTAGAAGAGTGCTCTTTTCTCAAAAGCAGAGTGTGTTTCTTATAAGGCGAGCTAGTGTTTGTTTCCCTGTCAGAAATGGAGTTGAATCAGATGCAGTTTCTGGTCCTACGAGCCAGACTTGTTTTCTGGTCCTACGAGCCAGACTTGTTTTCTGGTAAGAAGAGTCACTAATGCGATCCATTTGCCACACATTGCAAATAGCACTCGCGTCTGTTCCCAGCAAGTACAGTGTATTGGACTGAAGAGAAGCTCCTGTTCTTGTCAGTTTCCTAAGCAGAGTTGAAGTAGATATTGCCCGTGTGTGTGGGAAGCACAGTTCTTTTGTTCTGAGGAAGCTCACTGTTCTGGCCCTATAGGAAACACAGTAGAGTAGAAGAGTGCTCTTTTCTCAAAAGCAGAGTGTGTTTCTTGTAAGGCGAGCTAGTGTTTGTTTCCCAGTCAGAAACGGAGTTGAATCACATGCAGTTTCTAGTCCTACGAGCAAGAGATGTTTTCTTGTAAGTAGAGTCACTATTGCGATCCAATTGCAACACAGTGCAAATAGCACTCGCATCAGTTCCTAGCAAGTACTGTGTATTGGACTGAAGAGAAGCTCCTCTTCTTGTCAGTTTCCTAAGCAGAGTGGATGTAGATATGACCCTTGTGTGTAGGAAGCTAGTTCTTTTATGCTGAGCAAGCTCACTGTTCTGGCCCTATAGGAAACACAGTAGAGTAGAAGAGTGCTCTTTACCCAATAGCAGAGTGTGTTTCTTGTAAGGCGAGCTAGTGTTTGTTTCCCAGTCAGAAATGGATTTGAATCACATGCAGTTTCTGGTCCTACGAGCAAGACTTGTTTTCCGTTAAGAAGTGTCACTATTGTGCTCCCATTGCCGTACACAGTGCAAATAGCACTCGCGTCTGTTCCCAGCAAGTACAGTGTATTGGACCGAAGAGAAGCTACTGTTCTTGTCACTTTCCTAAGCAGAGTTGAAGTAGCTATGGCCCGTGTGTGTAAAAAGAACAGTTTTTTGTTCTGAGCAAGCTCACTGTTCTGGCACTATAGGAGACAGAGTAGAGTAGAAGAATGCTCTTTTCTCAAAAGCAGAGTGTGTTTCTTGTAAGGCGAGCTAGTGTTTGTTTCCCAGTCAGAAATGGAGTTGAATCACATGCAGTTTTTGTCCTACGAACAAGACTTGTTTTCTGGTAAGAAGAGTCACTAATGCGATCGATTTGCCACACTGTGCAAATAGCACTCGCGTCTGTTCCCAGCAAGTACAGTGTATTGGACTGAAGAGAAGCTACAATTCTTGTCAGTTTCCTAAGCAGAGTGGAAATAGATATGACCCTTGAGTGTAAGAAGCTAGTTCTTTTATGCTGAGCAAGCTCACTGTTCTGGCCATATATGAAACACAGTAGAGTAGAAGACTGCTCTTTTCCCAATAGCAGAGTGTGTTTCTTGTAAGGGGAGCTAGTGTTTGTTTCCCAGTCAGAAATGGAGTTGAATCACATGCAGATTCTGGTCCTACGAGCAAGAGTTTTTTTCTGGTAAGTAGAGTCACTATTGCGATACATTTGCCACACAGTGCAAATAGCACTCGCATCAGTTCCTAGCAAGTACTGTGTATTGGACTGAAGAGAAGCTCCTGTTTTGTCATTTTCCAAAGCAGAGTGGAAATAGATATGGCCCGTGTGTGTAGGAAGCACAGTTCTTTTGTTCTGAGCAAGCTCACTGTTCTGGCCCTCTAGGAAACACAGTAGAGTAGAAGAGTGCTCTTTTCTGAAAAGCAGAGTGTGTTTCTAGTAAGGCGAGCTAGTGTTTGTTTCCCATTCAGAAATGGAGTTGAATCACATGCAGTTTCTTGTCCTACGAGCAAGACTTCTTTTCCGTAAAGAAGAGTCACTATTGTGCACCCATTGCCGTACACAGTGCAAATAGCACTCGCGTCTGTTCCCAGCAAGTACAGTGTATTGGACTGAAGAGAAGCTACTGTTCTTGTTAATTTCCTAAGCAGAGTTGAAGTAGATATGGCCCGTGTGTGTAAAAAGAACAGTTCTTTTGTTCTGAGCAAGCTCACTGTTCTGGCCCTATAGGAGAAAGAGTAGAGTAGAAGAGTGCTCTTTTCTCAAAAGCAGAGTGTGTTTCTTGTAAGGCGAGCTAGTGTTTGTTTCCCTGTCAAACTGGAGTTGAATCACATGCACTTTCTGGTCCTATGAACAAGACTAGTTTTCTGGTAAGAAGAGACACTAATGCGATCCATTTGCCCTACATTGCAAATAGCACTCGCGTCTGTTCCCAGCAAGGACAGTGTATTGGACTGAAGAGAAGCTCCTGTTCTTGTCAGTTTCCTCAGCAGAGTTGAAGTAGATATGGCCCGTGTGTGTAGGAAGCACAGTTCTCTTGTTCTGAGGAAGCTCACTGTTCTGGCCCTAGAGGAGACAGAGTAGAGTAGAAGAGTGCTCTTTTCTCAAAAGCAGAGTGTGTTTTTTGTTAAGCGAGCTAGTGTTTGTTTCCCTGTCAAACTGGAGTTGAATCACTTGCACTTTCTGGTCCTACGAACAAGACTTGTTTTCTGGTAAGAAGAGTCACTAATGCGATCGATTTGCCACACAGTGCAAATAGCACTCGCGTATGTTCCCAGCAAGTACAGTGTATTGGACTGAAGAGAAGCTCCTGTTCTTGTCAGATTCCTAAGCAGAGTTGAAGTAGGTATGGCCCGTGTGTGTAGGAAGGACAGTTCTTTTGTTCTGAGCAAGCTCACTGTTCTGGCCCTATAAGAAACACAGTGGAGTAGAAGAGTGTGTGTCTTGTAAGGCGAGCTATTGTTTGTTTCCCTGTCAGAAATGGAGTTGAATCAGATGCAGTTTCTGGTCCTATGAACCAGACTTGTATTCTGGTAAGAAGATTCACTAATGCGATCCATTTGCCACACAGTACAAATAGCACTCGCGTCTGTTCCCAGCTAGTACAGTGTATTGGACTGAAGAGAAGCTCCTGTTCTTGTCAGTTTCCTAAGCAGAGTTGAAGTAGATATGGCCTGTGTGTGTAGGAAGAACAGTTCTTTTGTTCTGAGCAAGCTCACTGTTCTGGCCCCATAGGAAACACAGTATAGTAGAAGAGTGCTCTTTTCTCAAAAGCAGAGTGTGTTTCTTGTAAGGCAAGCTAGTGTTTGTTTCCCAGTCAGAAATGTAGTTGAATCACATGCAGTTTCTTGTCCTACGAGCAAGACTTGTTTTCTGTTAAGAAGAGTCACTATTGTGCTCCCAATGCCGTACGCAGTGTAAATAGCACTCGCGTCTGTTCCCAGCAAGTACAGTGTATTGGACTGAAGAGAAGCTCCTGTTCTTGTCAGTTTCCTAAGCAGAGTTGAAGTAGATATGGCCCGTGTGTGTAGGAAGAACAGTTCTTCTGTTCTGAGCAAGCTCACTGTTCTGGCCCCATAGGAAACACAGTAGAGTAGAAGAGTGCTCTTTTCTCAAAAGCAGAGTGTGTTTCTTGTAAGGCAAGCTAGTGTTTGTTTCCCAGTCAGAAATGTAGTTGAATCACATGCAGTTTTTTGTCCTACGAGCAAGACTTGTTTTCTGTTAAGAAGAGTCACTATTGGGCTCCCAATGCCGTACACAGTGTAAATAGCTCTCGCGTCTGTTCCCAGCAAGTACAGTGTATTGGACTGAAGAGAAGCTCCTGTTCTTGTCAGTTTCCTAAGCAGAGTTGAAGTAGATATGGCCCGTGTGTATAAAGAACAGTTCTTTTGTTCTGAGCAAGCTCACTGTTCTGGCCCTATAGGAGAAAGAGTAGAGTAGAAGAGTGCTCTTTTCTCAAAAGCAGAGTGTGTTTCTTGTAAGGCGAGCTAGTTTTTGTTTCCCTGTCAAACTGGAGTTGAATCACATGCACTTTCTGGTCCTACGAACAAGACTAGATTTCTGGTAAGAAGAGTCACTAATGCGATCCATTTGCCCTACATTGCAAATAGCACTCGCGTCTGTTCCCAGCAAGTACAGTGTATTGGACTGAAGAGAAGCTCCTGTTCTTGTCAGTTTCCTAAGCAGAGTTGAAGTAGATATGGCCCGTGTGTGTAGGAAGCACAGTTCTTTTGTTCTGAGCAAGCTCATTCTTCTGGCCCTATAGGAAACACAGTAGAGTAGAAGAGTGCTCTTTTCTCAAAAGCAGAGTGTGTTTCTTGTAAGGCGAGCTAGTGTTTGTTTCCCTGTCAGAAATGGAGTTGAATCACATGCAGTTTCTGGTCCTATGAGCAAGACTTGTTTTCTGGTAAGAAGAGTCACTATTCTATCCATTTGCCACACAGTACAAACAGCACTCGCGTCTGTTCCCAGCAATTACAGTGTATTGGACTGAAGAGAAGATACTGTTCTTGTCAGTTTCCTAAGCAGAGTTGAAATAGATATGGCCCGTGTGTGTAGGAAGCACAGTTCTTTTGTTCTGAGCAAGCTCACTGTTCTGGCCCTATAGGAAACACAGTAGAGTAGAAGAGTGCTCTTTTCTCAAAAGCAGAGTGTGTTTCTAGTAAGGCGAGCTAGTGTTTGTTTCCCATTCAGAAATGGAGTTGAATCACATGCAGTTTCTTGTCCTACGAGCAAGACTTCTTTTCCGTAAAGAAGAGTCACTATTGTGCACCCATTGCCGTACACAGTGCAAATAGCACTCGCGTCTGTTCCCAGCAAGTACAGTGTATTGGACTGAAGAGAAGCTACTGTTCTTGTTAATTTCCTAAGCAGAGTTGAAGTAGATATGTCCCGTGTGTGTAGGAGCACAGTTCTTTTGTTCTGAGGAAGCTCACTGTTCTGGCCCTATAGGAAACACAGTATAGTAGAAAGTGCTCGTTTCTCAAAAGCAGTGTGTGTTTCTTGTACAGCGAGCTAGTGTTTGTTTCCCTGTTAGAAATGGAGGTTAATCACATGCAGTTTCTGGTCCTATGAGCAAGAACTGTTTTCTGGTAAGAAGAGTCACTATTCGATCCATTTGCCACACAGTGCAAATAGCACTCGCGTATGTTGCCAAGAAGTACAGTGTATTGGACTGAAGAGAAGCTACTGTTCTTGTCAGTTTCCTAAGCAGAGTTGAAATAGATATGGCCCGTGTGTGTAGGAAGCACAGTTCTTTTGTTCTGAGCAAGCTCACTTTTCTGGCCCTATAGGAAACACAGTGGAGTAGAAGAGTGCTCTTTTCTCAAATGCAGAGTGTGTTTCTTGTAAGGCAAGCTATTGTTTGTTTCCCTGTCAGAAATGGAGTTGAATCAGATGCAGTTTCCGGTCCTACGAGCCAGACTTGGTTTCTGGTAAGAAGAGTCACTAATGCGATCCATTTGCCACACTGTGCAAATAGCACTCACGTCTGTTCCCAGCAAGTACAGTGTATTGGACTGAAGAGAAGCTACTATTCTTGCCAATTTCCTAAGCAGAGTGGAAATAGATATGGCCCGTGTGTGTAGGAGCACAGTTCTTTTGTTCTGAGCAATCTCCCTGTTCTGGCCCTATTGGAAACACAGTATAGTAGAAGAGTGCTCTTTTCTCAAAAGCAGTGTGTGTTTCTTGTACTGCGAGCTAGTGTTTGTTTCTTTGTTAGAAATGGAGGTTAATCACATGCAGTTTCCGGTCCTACGAGCAATATGTGTTTTCTGGTAAGAAGAGTCACTATTGCGATCCATTTGCCACACAGTGCAAATAGCACTTGCGTCTGTTCCCAGCAAGTACAGTGTATTGGACTGAAGAGAAGCTCCTGTTCTTGTCAGTTTCCTAAGCAGAGTTGAAGTAGATATGGACCGTGTGTGTAGGAAGCACAGTTCTTTTGTTCTGAGGAAGCTCACTGTGCTGGCCCTATAGGAAACACAGTAGAGTAGAAGAGTGCTCTTTTCTCAAAAGCAGAGTGTGTTTCTTGTAAGGCGAGCTAGTGTTTGTTTCCCTGTCAAACTGGAGCTTAGTCACATGCACTTTCTGGTTTTACGAACAAGACTAGTTTTCTGGTAAGAAGAGTCACTAATGCGATCCATTTGCCACACAGTGCAAATAGCACTCGCGTCTGTTCCCAGCAAATACAGTGTATTGGACTGAAGAGAAGCTCCTGTTCTTGTCAGTTTCCTAAGCAGAGTTGAAGTAGATATGGCCCGTGTGTGTAGGAAGCACAGTTCTTTTGTTCTGAGGAAGCTCACTGTTCTGGCCCTATAGGAAACACAGTAGAGTAGAAGAGTGCTCTTTTCTCAAAAGCAGAGAGTGTTTCTTGTAAGGCGAGCTAGTGTTTGTTTCCCAGTCCGAAATGGAGTTGAATCACATGCAGTTTCTAGTCCTACGAGCAAGAGTTGTTTTCTTGTAAGTAGAGTCACTATTGCGATCCAATTGCAACACAGTGCAAATTGCACTCGCATCTGTTCCCAGCAAGTACTGTGTATTGGACTGAAGAGAAGCTCCTCTTCTTGTCAGTTTCCTAAGCAGAGTGGATGTAGATATGACCCTTGTGTGTAGGAAGCTAGTTCTTTTATGAGGAGCAAGCTCACTGTTCTGGCCCTATAGGAAACACAGTAGAGTAGGAGAGTGCTCTTTACCCAATAGCAGAGTGTGTTTCTTGTAAGGCGAGCTAGTGTTTGTTTCCCAGTCAGAAATCGAGTTGAATCACATGCAGTTTCTGGTCCTACGAGCAAGAGTTGTTTTCTGGTAAGTAGAGTCACTATTATGATCCATTTGCCACACAGTGCAAATAGCACTCGCATCAGTTCCCAGCAAGTACTGTGTATTGGACTGAAGAGAAGATCCAGTTTTGTCAGTTTCCTAAGCAGAGTGGAAATAGATATGGCCCGTGTGTGTAGGAAGCACAGTCTTTTGTTCTGAGCAGGCTCACTGTTCTGGTTCTATAGGAAACATAGTAGAGTAGAAGAGTGCTCTTTTCTCAAAAGCAGAGTGTATTTCTTGTAAGGCGAGCTAGTGTTTGTTTCCCAGTCAGAAATGGAGTTGAATCACATGCAGTTTCTTGTCCTACGAGCAAGACTTGTTTTCCGTTAAGAAGAGTCACTATTGTGCTCCCATTGCCGTACACAGTGCAAATAGCACTCGCGTCTGTTCCCAGCAAGTACAGTGTATTGGACTGAAGAGAAGCTACTGTTCTTGTCAATTTCCTAAGCAGAGTTGAAGTAGATATGCCCCGTGTGTGTAAGAAGAATAGTTCTTTTGTTCTGAGCAAGCTCACTGTTCTGGCACTATAGGAGACAGAGTAGAGTAGAAGAGTGCTCTTTTCTCAAAAGCAGAGTGTGTTTCTTGTAAGGCGAGCTAGTGTTTGTTTCCCTGTCAGAAATGGAGTTGAATCAGATGCAGTTTCTGGTCCTACGAGCCAGACTTGTTTTCTGGTAAGAAGAGTCACTAATGCGATCCATTTGCCACACTGTGCAAATAGCACTCGCGTCTGTTCCCAGCAAGTACAGTGTATTAGACTGAAAAGAAGCTACTATTCTTGTCAGTTTCCTAAGTAGAGTGGAAATAGATATGGCCCGTGTGTGTAGGAGCACAGTTCTTTTGTTCTGAGCAAGCTCACTGTTCTGGCCCTATAGGAAACACAGTATATTTGAAGAGTGCTCTTTTCTCAAAAGCAGTGTGTGTTTCTTGTACTGCGAGCTAGCGTTTGTTTCCCAGTCAGAAATGGAGTTGAATCACATGCAGTTTCTGGTCCTACGAGCAAGAATTGTTTTCTGGTAAGTAGAGTCACTATTGCGATCCATTTGCCACACAGTGCAAATAGCACTCGCATCAGTTCCCAGCAAGTACTGTGTATTGGACTGAAGAGAAGCTCCTGTTTTGTCAGTTTTACTAAGCAGAGTGGAAATAGATATGGCCCGTGTGTGTAGGAAGCACAGTTCTTTTGTTCTGAGCAGGCTCACTGTTCTGGCCCTCTAGGAAACACAGTGGAGTAGAAGAGTGCTCTTTTCTCAAAAGCAGAGTGTGTTTCTTGTAAGGCGAGCTAGTGTTTGTTTCCCAGTAAGAAATGGAGTTGAATCACATGCAGTTTCTTGTCCTACGAGCAAGACTTGTTTTCCGTTAAGAAGAGTCACTATTGTGCTCCCATTGCCCTACACAGTGCAAATAGCACTCGAGTCTGTTCCCACCAAGTACAGTGTATTAATCTGAAGAAAAGCTACTGTTCTTGTCAATTTCCTAAGCAGAGTTGAAGTAGGTATGGCCCGTGAGTGTAAAAAGAACAGTTCTTTTGTTCTGAGCAAGCTCACTGTTCTGGCCCTATAGGAGACAGAGTAGAGTAGAAGAGTGCTCTTTTCTCAAAAGCAGAGTGTGTTTCTTGTAAGGCGAGCTAGTGTTTGTTTCCCAGTCAAAAATGGAGTTGAATCACATGCAGTTTTTGTCCTACGACAAGACTTGTTTTCTGGTAAGAAGAGTCACTAATGCGATCCATTTGCCACACAGTGCAAATAGCACTCGCGTATGTTCCCAGCAAGTACAGTGTATTGGACTGAAGAGAAGCTCCTGTTCTTGTCAGTTTCCTAAGCATAGTTGAAGTAGATATGGCCCGTGTGTGTAGAAAGAACAGTTCTTTTGTTCTGAGCAAGCTCACTGTTTTGGCCATATAGGAAACACAGTAGAGTAGAAGTGCTCTTTTCTCAAAAGCAGAGTGTGTTTCTTGTAAGGCGAGCTAGTGTTTGTTTCCCAGTCAGAAATGGAGTTGAATCACATGCAGTTTCTGGTCCTACGAGCCAGACTTGTTTTCTGGTAAGAAGAGTCACTAATGCGATCTATTTGCCACACTGTGCAAATAGCACTCGCGTCTGTTCCCAGCAAGTACAGTGTATTGGACTGAAGAGAAGCTACTATTCTTGTCAGTTTCCTAAGTAGAGTGGAAATAGTTATGGCCCGTGTGTGTAGGAGCACAGTTCTTTTGTTCTGAGCAAGCTCACTGTTCTGGCCCTATAGGAAACACAGTATATTTGAAGAGTGCTCTTTTCTCAAAAGCAGTGTGTGTTTCTTGTACTGCGAGCTAGCGTTTGTTTCCCAGTCAGAAATGGAGTTGAATCACATGCAGTTTCTGGTCCTACGAGCAAGAGTTGTTTTCTGGTAAGTAGAGTCACTATTGCGATCCATTTGCCACACAGTGCAAATAGCATTCGCATCAGTTCCCAGCAAGTACTGTGTATTGGACTGAAGAGAAGCTCCTGTTTTGTCAGTTTCCTAAGCAGATTGGAAATAGATATGGCCCGTGTGTGTAGGAAGCACAGTTCTTTTGTTCTGAGCAGGCTCACTGTTCTGGCCCTCTAGGAAACACAGTGGAGTAGAAGAGTGCTCTTTTCTCAAAAGCAGAGTGTGTTTCTTGTAAGGCGAGCTAGTGTTTGTTTCCCAGTCAGAAATGGAGTTGAATCACATGCAGTTTCTAGTCCTACGAGCAAGAGTTGTTTTCTTGTAAGTAGAGTCACTATTGCGATCCAATTGCAACACAGTGCAAATAGCACTCGCATCTGTTCCCAGCAAGTACTGTGTATTGGACTGAAGAGAAGCTCCTCTTCTTGTCAGTTTCCTAAGCAGAGTGGATGTAGATATGACCCTTGTGTGTAGGAAGCTAGTTCTTTTATGCTGAGCAAGCTCACTGTTCTGGCCCTATAGGAAACACAGTAGAGTAGAAGAGTGCTCTTTACCCAATAGCAGAGTGTGTTTCTTGTAAGGCGAGCTAGTGTTTGTTTCCCAGTCAGAAATCGAGTTGAATCACATGCAGTTTCTGGTCCTACGAGCAAGAGTTGTTTTCTGGTAAGTAGAGTCACTATTATGATCCATTTTCCACACAGTGCAAATAGCACTCGCATCAGTTCCCAGCAAGTACTGTGTATTGGACTGAAGAGAAGATCCTGTTTTGTCAGTTTCCTAAGCAGAGTGGAAATAGATATGGCCCGTGTGTGTAGGAAGCACAGTCTTTTGTTCTGAGCAGGCTCACTGTTCTGGTTCTATAGGAAACACAGTAGAGTAGAAGAGTGCTCTTTTCTCAAAAGCAGAGTGTATTTCTTGTAAGGCGAGCTAGTGTTTGTTTCCCAGTCAGAAATGGAGTTGAATCACATGCAGTTTCTTGTCCTACGAGCAAGACTTGTTTTCCGTTAAGAAGAGTCACTATTGTGCTCCCATTGCCGTACACAGTGCAAATAGCACTCGCGTCTGTTCCCAGCAAGTACAGTGTATTGGACTGAAGAGAAGCTACTGTTCTTGTCAATTTCCTAAGCAGAGTTGAAGTAGATATGCCCCGTGTGTGTAAAAAGAACAGTTCTTTTGTTCTGAGCAAGCTCACTGTTCTGGCCCTATAGGAGACAGAGTAGAGTAGAAGAGTGCTCTTTTCTCAAAAGCAGAGTGTGTTTCTTGTAAGGCGAGCTAGTGTTTGTTTCCCAGTCAGAAATGGAGTTGAATCACATGCAGTTTTTGTCCTACGAATAAGACTTGTTTTCTGGTAAGAAGAGTCACTAATGCGATCCATTTGCTACACAGTGCAAATAGCACTCGCGTATGTTACCAGCAAGTACAGTGTATTGGACTGAAGAGAAGCTCCTGTTCTTGTCAGCTTCCTAAGCAGAGTTGAAGTAGATATGGCCCGTGTGTGTAGGAAGAACAGTTCTTTTGTTCTGAGCAAGCTCACTGTTTTGGCCATATAGGAAACACAGTAGAGTAGAAGAGTGCTCTTTTCTCAAAAGCAGAGTGTGTTTCTTGTAAGGCGAGCTAGTGTTTGTTTCCCTGTCAGAAATGGAGTTGAATCAGATGCAGTTTCTGGTCCTACGAGCCAGACTTGTTTTCTGGTAAGAAGAGTCACTAATGCGATCCATTTGCCACACTGTGCAAATAGCACTCGCGTCTGTTCCCAGCAAGTATAGTGTATTAGACTGAAGAGAAGCTACTATTCTTGTCAGTTTCCTAAGTAGAGTGGAAATAGATATGGCCCGTGTGTGTAGGAGCACAGTTCTTTTGTTCTGAGCAAGCTCACTGTTCTGGCCCTATAGGAAACACAGTATATTTGAAGAGTGCTCTTTTCTCAAAAGCAGTGTGTGTTTCTTGTACTGCGAGCTAGCGTTTGTTTAGCAGTCAGAAATGGAGTTGAATCACATGCAGTTTCTGGTCCTACGAGCAAGAATTGTTTTCTGGTAAGTAGAGTCACTATTGCGATCCATTTGCCACACAGTGCAAATAGCACTCGCATCAGTTCCCAGCAAGTACTGAGTATTGGACTGAAGAGAAGCTCCTGTTTTGTCAGTTTCCTAAGCAGAGTGGTAATAGATATGGCCCGTGTGTGTAGGTAGCACAGTTCTTTTGTTCTGAGCAGGCTCACTGTTCTGGCCCTCTAGGAAACACAGTGGAGTAGAAGAGTGCTCTTTTCTCAAAAGCAGAGTGTGTTTCTTGTAAGGCGAGCTAGTGTTTGTTTCCCAGTCGGAAATGGAGTTGAATCACATGCAGTTTCTTGTCCTACGAGCAAGACTTCTTTTCCGTTAAGAAGAGTCACTATTGTGCTCCCATTGCCGTACACAGTGCAAATAGCACTCGCGTCTGTTCCCAGCAAGTACAGTGTATTGGACTGAAGAGAAGCTACTGTTCTTGTCAATTTCCTAAGCAGAGTTGAAGTAGATATGGCCCGTGAGTAAAAAAAGAACAGTTCTTTTGTTCTGAGCAAGCTCACTGTTCTGGCCCTATAGGAGACAGAGTAGAGTAGAAGAGTGCTCTTTTCTCAAAAGCAGAGTGTGTTTCTTGTAAGGCGAGCTAGTGTTTGTTTCCCAGTCAGAAATGGAGTTGAATCACATGCAGTTTTTGTCCTACGAACAAGACTTGTTTTCTGGTAAGAAGATTCACTAATGCGATCCATTTGCCACACAGTGCAAATAGCACTCGCGTCTGTTCCCAGCAAGGACAGTGTATTGGACTGAAGAGAAGCTCCTGTTCTTGTCAGTTTCCTAAGCAGAGTTGAAGTAGATATGGCCCGTGTGTATAGGAAGCACAGTTCTCTTGTTCTGAGGAAGCTCACTGTTCTGGCCCTAGAGGAGAGAGAGTAGAGTAGAAGAGTGCTCTTTTCTCAAAAGCAGAGTGTGTTTCTTGTAAGGCGAGCTAGTGTTTGTTTCCCTGTCAAACTGGAGTTGAATCACATGCACTTTCTGGTCCTACGAACAAGACTTGTTTTCTGGTAAGAAGAGTCACTAATGCGATCGATTTGCCACACAGTGCAAATAGCACTCGCGTATGTTCACAGCAAGTACAGTGTATTGGACTGAAGAGAAGCTCCTGTTCTTGTCAGATTCCTAAGCAGAGTTGAAGTAGGTATGGCCCGTGTGTGTAGGAAGGACAGTTCTTTTGTTCTGAGCAAGCTCACTGTTCTGGCCCTATAGGAAACACAGTAGAGTAGAAGAGTGCTCTTTTCTCAAAAGCAGAGTGTGTGTCTTGTAAGGCGAGCTATTGTTTGTTTCCCTGTCAGAAATGGAGTTGAATCAGATGCAGTTTCTGGTCCTACGAACCAGACTTGTATTCTGGTAAGAGGATTCACTAATGCGATCCATTTGCCACACAGTACAAATAGCACTCGCGTCTGTTCCCAGCAAGTACAGTGTATTGGACTGAAGAGAAGCTACTATTCTTGTCAGTTTCCTAAGCAGAGTGGAAATAGCTATGGCCCGTGTGTGTAGGAGCACAGTTCTTTTGTTCTGAGCAAGCTCACTGTTCTGGCTCTATAGGAAACACAGTAGAGTAAAAGAGTGCTCTTTTCTCAAAAGCAGAGTGTGTTTCTTGGAAGGCGAGCTAGTGTTTGTTTCCCAGTCAGAAATGGAGTTGAATCACATGCAGTTTCTTGTCCTACGAGCAAGACTTGTTTTCCGTTAAGAAGATCACTATTCTGCTCACATTGCCATACACAGTGCAAATAGCACTCGCGTCTGTTCCCAGCAAGTACAGTGTATTGGACTTAGGAGAAGGTACTGTTCTTGTCAATTTCCTAAGCAGAGTTGAAGTAGATATGGCCCGTGTGTGTGAAAAGAACAGTTCTTTTGTTCTGAGCAAGCTCACTGTTCTGGCCCTATAGGAGAAAGAGTAGAGTAGAAGACTGCTCTTTTCTCAAAAGCAGAGTGTGTTTCTTGTAAGGCGAGCTAGTGTTTGTTTCCCTGTCAAACTGGAGTTGAATCACATGCACTTTCTGGTCCTGCGAACAAGACTAGTTTTCTGGTAAGAAGAGTCAATAATGCGATCCATTTGCCACACATTGCAAATAGCACTCGCGTCTGTTCCCAGCAAGTACAGTGTATTGGACTGAAGAGATGCTCCTGTTCTTGTCAGCTTCCTAAGCAGAGTTGAAGTAGATATGGCCCGTGTGTGTAGGAAGAACAGTTCTTTTGTTCTGAGGAAGCTCACTGTTCTGGCCCTATAGGAAACACAGTAGAGAAGAAGAGTGCTTTTTTCTCAAAAGCAGAGTGTGTTTCTTGTAAGGCAAGCTAGTGTTTGTTTCCCAGTCAGAAATGGAGTTGAATCACATGCAGTTTCTTGTCCTACGAGCAAGACTTGTTTTCTGTTAAGAAGAGTCACTATTGTGCTCCCAATGACGTACACAGTGTAAATAGCACTCGCGTCTGTTCCCAGCAAGTACAGTGTATTGGACTGAAGAGAAGCTCCTGTTCTTGTCAGTTTCCTAAGCAGAGTTGAAGTAGATATGGCCCGTGTGTGTAAAAAGAACAGTTCTTTTGTTCTGAGCAAGCTCACTGTTCTGGCCCTATAGGAGAAAGAGTAGAGTAGAAGAGTGCTCTTTTCTCAAAAGCAGAGTGTGTTTCTTGTAAGGCGAGCTAGTGTTTGTTTCCCTGTCAAACTGGAGTTGAATCACATGCACTTTCTGGTCCTACGAACAAGACTAGATTTCTGGTAAGAAGAGTCACTAATGCGATCCATTTGCACTACATTGCAAATAGCACTCGCGTCTGTTCCCAGCAAGTACACAGTATTGGACTGAAGAGAAGCTCCTGTTCTTGTCAGTTTCCTAAGCAGAGTTGAAGTAGATATGGCCCGTGTGTGTAGGAAGCACAGTTCTTTTGTTCTGAGCAAGCTCATTCTTCTGGCCCTATAGGAAACACAGTAGAGTAGAAGAGTGCTCTTTTCTCAAAAGCAGAGTGTGTTTCTTGTAAGGCGAGCTAGTGTTTGTTTCCCAGTCAGGAATGGAGTTGAATCACATGCAGTTTCTTGTCCTACGAGCAAGACTTGTTTTCTGTTAAGAAGAGTAACTATTGTGCTCACATTGCCGTACACAGTGCAAATAGCACTCGCGTCTGTTCCCAGCATGACCAGTGTATTGGACTGTAGAGAAGCTACTGTTCTTGTCAATTTCCTAGAGCAGAGTTGAAGTAGATATGGCCCGTGTGTGTAGGAAGAACAGTTCTTTTGTTCTGAGCAAGCTCACTGTTCTGGCCCGATAGGAGAAAGAATAGAGTAGAAGAGTGCTCTTTTCTCAAAAGCAGAGTTTGTTTCTTGTAAGGCGAGCTAGTGTTTGTTTCCCTGTCAAACTGGAGTTGAATCACATGCACTTTCTGGTCCTATGAACAAGACTAGTTTTCTGGTAAGGAGAGTCACTAATGCGATCCATTTGCCACACATTGCAAATAGCACTCGCGTCTGTTCCCAGCAAGTACAGTGTATTGGACTGAAGAGAAGCTCCTGTTCTTGTCAGTTTCCTAAGCAGAGTTGAAGTAGATATGGCCCGTGTGTGTAGGAAGAACAGTTCTTTTGTTCTGAGGAAGCTCACTGTTCTGGCCCTATAGGAAACACAGTAGAGTAGAAGAGTGCTCTTTTCTCAAAAGCAGAGTGTGTTTCTTGTAAGGCGAGCTAGTGTTTGTTTCCCAGTCAGAAATGGAGTTGAATCACATGCAGTTTCTGGTCCTACGAGCCAGACTTGTTTTCTGGTAAGAAGAGTCACTAATTTGATCAATTTGCCACACTGTGCAAATAGCATTCGCGTCTGTTCCCAGCAAGTACAGTGTATTGGACTGAAGAGAAGCTACTATTCTTGTCAGTTTCCTAAGTAGAGTGGAAATAGATATGGCCCGTGTGTGTAGGAGCACAGTTCTTTTGTTCTGAGCAAGCTCACTGTTCTGGCCCTATAGGAAACACAGTATATTTGAAGAGTGCTCTTTTCTCAAAAGCAGTGTGTGTTTCTTGTACTGCGAGGTAGTGTTTGTTTCCTAGTCAGAAATGGAGTTGAATCACATGCAGTTTCTGGTCCTACGAGCAAGAGTTGTTTTCTGGTAAGTAGAGTCACTATTGCGATCCATTTGCCACACAGTGCAAATAGCATTCGCATCAGTTCCCAACAGGTACTGTGTATTGGACTGAAGAGAAGCTCCTGTTTTGTCAGTTTCCTAAGCAGATTGGAAATAGATATGGCCCGTGTGTGTAGGAAGCACAGTTCTTTTGTTCTGAGCAGGCTCACTGTTCTGGCCCTCTAGGAAACACAGTGGAGAGGAAGAGTGCTCTTTTCTCAAAAGCAGAGTGTGTTGCTTGTAAGGCGAGCTAGTGTTTGTTTCCCAGTCAGAAATGGAGTTGAATCACATGCAGTTTCTAGTCCTATGAGCAAGAGTTGTTTTCTTGTAAGTAGAGTCACTATTGCGATCCAATTGCAACACAGTGCAAATAGCACTCACATCTGTTCCCAGCAAGTACTGTGTATTGGACTGAAGAGAAGCTCCTCTTCTTGTCAGTTTCCTAAGCAGAGTGGATGTAGATATGACCCTTGTGTGTAGGAAGCTAGTTCTTTTATGCTGAGCAAGCTCACTGTTCTGGCCCTATAGGAAACACAGTAGAGTAGAAGAGTGCTCTTTACCCAATAGCAGAGTGTGTTTCTTGTAAGGCGAGCTAGTGTTTGTTTCCCAGTCAGAAATGGAGTTGAATCACATGCAGTTTCTGGTCCTACGAGCAAGAGTTTTTTTCTGGTAAGAAGAGTCTCTATTGAGTTCTAATTGCCATACACAGTGCAAATAGCACTCGCGTCTGTTCCCAGCAAGTACAGTGTATTGGAATGAAGAGAAGCTACTATTCTTGTCAATTTCCTAAGCAGAGTGGAAATAGATATGGCCCGTGTGTGTAGGAGCACAGTTCTTTTGTTCTGAGCAAGCTCCCTGTTCTGGCCCTATAGGAAACACAGTGTAGTAGAAGAGTGCTCTTTTCTCAAAAGTAGTGTGTGTTTCTTGTAAGGCGTGCTAGTGTGTTTCCCAGTCAGAAATGGAGTTGAATCACATGCAGTTTCTGGTCCTACGAGCAAGAGTTGTTTTCTGGTAAGTAGAGTCACAATTGCGATCCATTTGCCACCCAGTGCAAATAGCACTCGCGTCTGTTGCCAGCAATACAGTGTATTGGACTGAAGAGAAGCTCCTGTTCTTGTCAGTTTCCTAAGCAGAGTTGAAGTAGGTATGGCCCGTGTGTGTAGTAAGCACAGTTCTTTTGCTCTGAGCAAGCTCACTGTTCTGGCCCTATAGGAAACACAGTAGAGTAGAAGAGTGCTCTTTTCTCAATAGCAGAGTGTGTTTCTTTGAAGGCGAGCTAGTGTTTGTTTCCCAGTCAGAAATGGAGTTGAAGCACATGCAGTTTCTTGTCCTACGAGCAAGAGTTGTTTTCTGGTAAGAAGAGTCACTTTTGCGATCCCATTGCCATACAGAGTGCAAGTAGCACTCGCATCTGTTTCCAGCAAGTACAGTGTATTGGACTGAAGAGAAGCTCCTGTTCATGTCAGTTTCCTAAGCAGAGTTGAAGTAGATATGGCCCGTGTGTGTAGGAAGAACAGTTCTTTTGTTCTGAGCAAGCTCACTGTTCTGGCCCTATAGGAAACACAGCAGAGTAGAAGAGTGCTCTTTTCTCAAAAGCAGAGTGTGTTTCTTGTAAGGCGAGCTAGTGTTTGTTTCCCAGTCAGAAATGGAGTTGAATCACATGCAGTTTCTTGTCCTACGAGCAAGAATTGTTTTCTGTTAAGAAGAGTCACTATTGTGCTCCCATTTCCGTACACAGTGCAAATAGCACTCGCGTCTGTTCACAGCAAGTACAGTGTATTGGACTGAAGAGAAGCTACTGTTCTTGTCAATTTCCTAGCAGAGTTGAAGTAGATATGGCCCGTGTGTAAAAAGAACAGTTCTTTTGTTCTGAGCAAGCTCACTGTTCTGGCCCTATAGGAGAAAGAGTAGAGTAGAAGAGTGCTCTTTTCTCAAAAGCAGAGTGTGTTTCTTGTAAGGCGAGCTAGTGTTTGTTTCCCTGTCAAACTGGAGTTGAATCACATGCACTTTCTGGTTCTGCGAACAAGACTAGTTTTCTGGTAAGAAGAGTCACTAATGCGATCCATTTGCCACACATTGCAAATAGCACTCGCGTCTGTTCCCAGCAAGTACAGTGTATTGGACTGAAGAGAAGCTCCTGTTCTTGTCAATTTCCTAAGCAGAGTTGAAGAAGATATGGCCCGTGTGTGTAAAAAGAACAGTTCTTTTTTCTGAGCAAGCTCACTGTTCTGGCCCTATAGGAGACAGAGTAGAGTAGAAGAGTGCTCTTTTCTCAAAAGCAGAGTGTGTTTCTTGTAAGGCGAGCTAGTGTTTGTTTCCCAGTCAGAAATGGAGTTGAATCACATGCAGTTTTTGTCCTACGAACAAGACTTGTTTTCTGGTAAGAAGAGTCACTAATGCGATCCATTTGCCACAGAGTGCAAATAGCACTCGCGTATGTTCCCAGCAAGTACAGTGTATTGGAATGAAGAGAAGCTACTGTTCTTGTCAGTTTCGTAAGCAGAGTTGAAGTAGATATGGCCCATGTTTTTAGGAAGCACAGTTCTTTTGTTCTGAGCAAGCTCACTGTTCTGGCCCTATAGGAAACACAGTAGAGTAGAAGAGTGCTCTTTACCCAATAGCAGAGTGTGTTTCTTGTAAGGCGAGCTAGTGTTTGTTTCCCAGTCAGAAATGGAGTTGAATCACATGCAGTTTCTGGTCCTACGAGCAAGAGTTTTTTTCTGGTAAGAAGAGTCTCTATTGAGTTCTAATTGCCATACACAGTGCAAATAGCACTCGCGTCTGTTCCCAGCAAGTACAGTGTATTGGACTGAAGAGAAGCTACTATTCTTGTCAATTTCCTAAGCAGAGTGGAAATAGATATGGCCCGTGTGTGTAGGAGCACAGTTCTTTTGTTCTGAGCAAGCTCCCTGTTCTGGCCCTATAGGAAACACAGTGTAGTAGAAGAGTGCTCTTTTCTCAAAAGCAGTGTGTGTTTCTTGTACTGCGAGCTAGTGTTTGTTTCCCTGTTAGAAATGGAGTTTAATCACATGCAGTTTCTGGTCCTACGAGCAAGACTTGTTTTCTGGTAAGAAGAGTCACTATTGCGATCCTTTTGCCACACAGTGCAAATAGCACTCGCGTCTGTTGCCAACAAGTACAGTGTATTGTACTGAAGAGAAGCTACTGTTCTTGTCAGTTTCCTAAGCAGAGTTGAAGTAGGTATGGCCCGTGCGTGTAGGAAGCACAGTTCTTTTGTTCTGAGCAAGCTCACTGTTCTGGCCCTCTAGGAAACACAGTAGAGTAGATGAGTGCTCTTTTCTCAAAAGCAGAGTGTGTTTCTTGTAAGGCGTGCTAGTGTTTGTTTCCCAATCAGAAATGGAGTTGAATCACATGCAGTTTCTTGTCCTACGAGCTAGAGTTGTTTTCTGGTAAGAAGAGTCACTCTTGCGATCCCATTGCCATACAGAGTGCAAGTAGCACTCGCATCTGTTTCCAGCAAGTACAGTGTATTGGACTGAAGAGAAGCTCCTGTTCTTGTCAGTTTCCTAAGCAGAGTTGAAGTAGATATGGCCCGTGTGTGTAGGAAGAACAGTTCTTTTGTTCTGAGCAAGCTCACTGTTCTGGCTCTATAGGAAACACAGTAGAGTAGAAGAGTGCTCTTTTCTCAAAAGCAGAGTGTTTCTTGTAAGGCGAGGTAGTGTTTGTTTCCCCGTCAGAAATGGAGTTGAATCACATGCAGTATCTTGTCCTACGAGCAAGACTTGTTTTCCGTTAAGAAGAGTAACTATTGTGCTCCCATTGCCGTACACAGTGCAAATAGCACTCGCGTCTGTTCCCAGCAAGTACAGTGTATTGGACTTAAGAGAAGCTACTGTTCTTGTCAATTTCCTAAGCAAAGTTGAAGTAGATATGGCCCGTGTGTGTAAAAAGAACAGTTCTTTTGTTCTGAGCAACCTCACTGTTCTGGCCCTATAGGAGAAAGAGTAGAGTAGAAGAGTGCTCTTTTCTCAAAAGCAGAGTGTGTTTCTTGTAAGGCGAGCTAGTGTTTGTTTCCCTGTCAAACTGGAGTTGAATCACATGCCCTTTCTGGTCCTGCGAACAAGACTAGTTTTCTGGTAAGAAGAGTCACTAATGCGATCCATTTGCCACACATTGCAAATAGCACTCGCGTCTGTTCCCAGCAAGTACAGTGTATTGGACTGAAGAGAAGCTCCTGTTCTTGTCAATTTCCTAAGCAGAGTTGAAGAAGATATGGCCCGTGTGTGTAAAAAGAACAGTTCTTTTGTTCTGAGCAAGCTCACTGTTCTGGCCCTATAGGAGACAGAGTAGAGTAGATGAGTGCTCTTTTCTCAAAAGCAGAGTGTGTTTCTTGTAAGGGGAGCTAGTGTTTGTTTCCCAGTCAGAAATGGAGTTGAATCACATGCAGTTTTTGTCCTACGAACAAGACTTGTTTTCTCGTAAGAAGAGTCACTATTGCGATCCTTTTGCCACACAGTGCAAATAGCAGTCGCGTCTGTTGCCAACAAGTACAGTGTATTGGACTGAAGAGAAGCTACTGTACTTGACAGTTTCCTAAGAAGAGTTGAAGTAGATATGGCCCGTGTGTGTAGGAAGCACAGTTCTTTTGTTCTGAGGAAGCTCACTGTGCTGGCCCTATAGGAAACACAGTAGAGTAGAAGAGTGCTCTTTTCTCAAAAGCAGAGTGTGTTTCTTGTAAGGCGAGCTAGTGTTTGTTTCCCTGTCAAACTGGAGTTGAATCACATGCACTTTCTGGTCCTACGAACAAGACTTGTTTTCTGGTAAGAAGAGTCACTAATGCGATCCATTTGCCACACAGTGCAAATAACACTCGCGTATGTTCCCAGCAAGTACAGTGTATTGGACTGAAGAGAAGCTCCTGTTCTTGCCAGTTTCCTAGGGAGAGTTGAAGTAGATATGGCCCGTGTGTGTAGGAAGGATAGTTCTTTTGTTCTGAGCAAGCTCACTGTTCTGGCCTATAGGAAACACAGTAGAGTAGAAATGTGCTTTTTTCTCAAAAGCAGAGTGTGTTTCTTGAAAGGCGAGCTATTGTTTGTTTCCCTGTCAGAAATGGAGTTGAATCAGATGCAGTTTCTGGTCCTACGAACCAGACTTGTTTTCTGGTAAGAAGATTCACTAATGCGATCCATTTGCCACACAGTACAAATAGCACTCGCGTCTGTTCCCAGCAAGTACAGTGTATTGGACTGAAGAGAAGCTACTATTCTTGTCAGTTTCCTAAGTAGAGTGGAAATAGATATGGCCCGTGTGTGTAGGAGCACAGTTCTTTTGTTCTGAGCAAGCTCACTGTTCTGGCTCTATAGGAAACACAGTATAGTAGAAGAGTGCTCTTTTCTCAAAAGCAGTGTGTGTATCTTGTACTGCGAGCTAGTGTTTGTTTCCCTGTTAGAAATGGAGTTGAATCACATGCAGTTTCTTGTCCTATGAGCAAGAGTTGTTTTCTGGTAAGTAGAGTCACTATTGCGATCCATTTGCCACACAGTGCAAATAGCACTCGCAACAGTCCCCAGCAAGTACTGTGTATTGGACTGAAGAGAAGCTCCTGTTTTGTCAGTTTCCAAAGCAGAGTGGAAATAGATATGGCCCGTGTGTGTAGGAAGCACAGTTCTTTTTTTCTGATCAAGCTCACTGTTCTGACCCTCTAAGAAACACAGTAGAGTAGAAGAGTGCTCTTTTCTCAAAAGCAGAGTGTGTTTCTTGTAAGGCGAGCTAGTGTTTGTTTCCCAGTCAGAAATGGAGTTGAATTACATGCAGTTTCTTGTCCTACGAGCAAGACTTCTTTTCCATTAAGAAGAGTCACTATTGTGCTCCCATTGCCGTACACAGTGCAAATAGCACTCGCGTCTGTTCCCAGCAAGTACAGTGTATTGGACTGAAGAGAAGCTACTGTTCTTGTCAATTTCCTAAGCAGAGTTGAAGTAGATATGGCCCGTGTGTGTAAAAAGAACAGTTCTTTTGTTCTGAGCAAGCTCACTGTTCTGGCCCTAAAGGAGAAAGAGTAGAGTAGAAGAGTGCTCTTTTCTCAAAAGCAGAGTGTGTTTCTTGTAAGGCGAGCTATTGTTTGTTTCCCAGTCAGAAATGGAGTTGAATCACATGCAGTTTCTTGTCCTACGAGCAAGACTTCTTTTCCATTAAGAAGAGTCACTATTGTGCTCCCATTGCCGTACACAGTGCAAATAGCACTCGCGTCTGTTCCCAGCAAGTACAGTGTATTGGACTGAAGAGAAGCTACTGTTCTTGTCAATTTCCTAAGCAGAGTTGAAGTAGATATGGCCCGTGTGTGTAAAAAGAACAGTTCTTTTGTTCTGAGCAAGCTCACTGTTCTGGCCCTAAAGGAGAAAGAGTAGAGTAGAAGAGTGCTCTTTTCTCAAAAGCAGAGTGTGTTTCTTGTAAGGCGAGCTAGTGTTTGTTTCCCTGTCAAACTGGAGTTGAATCACATGCAATTTCTGGTCCTACGGAAAAGACTAGTTTTCTGGTAAGAAGAGTCACTAATGTGATCCATTTGCCCTACATTGCAAATAGCACTCGCATCTGTTCCCAGCAAGTACAGTGTATTGGACTGAAGAGAAGCTCCTGTTCTTGTCAGTTTCCTAAGCAGAGTTGAAGTAGATATGGCCCGTGTGTGTAGGAAGAACAGTACATCTGTTCTGAGCAAGCTCACTGTTCTGGCCCTATAGGAAACACAGTAGAGTAGAAGAGTGCTCTTTTCTCAAAAGCAGAGTGTGTTTCTTGTAAGGAGAGCTAGTGTTTGTTTCCCAGTCAGAAATGGAGTTGAATCACATGCAGTTTCTAGTCCTACGAGCAAGAGTTGTTTTCTTGTGAGTAGAGTCACTGTTGCGATCCAATTGCAACACCGTAAAATAGCACTCGCATCTCTTCCCAGCAAGTACTGTGTTTTGGACTGAAGAGAAGCTCCTCTTCTTGTCAGTTTCCTAAGCAGAGTGGAAGTAGATATGACCCTTGTGTGTAGGAAGCTAGTTCTTTTATGCTGAGCAAGCTCACTGTTCTGGCCATATATGAAACACAGTAGAGTAGAAGAGTGCTCTTTTCCCAATAGCAGAGTGTGTTTCTTGTAAAGCGAGCTAGTGTTTGTTTCCCAGTCAGAAATGGAGTTGAATCACATGCAGTTTCTGGTCCTATGAGCAAGAGTTGTTTTCTGGTAAGTAGAGTCACTATTGCGAACCATTTGCCACACAGTGCAAATAGCACTCGCATCAGTCCCCAGCAAGTACTGTGTATTGGACTGAAGAGAAGCTCCTGTTTTGTCAGTTTCCAAAGCAGAGTGGAAATAGATATGGCCCGTGTGTAGGAAGCACAGTTCTTTTTTTCTGAGCAAGCTCACTGTTCTGATACTCTAGGAAACACAGTAGAGCAGAAGAGTGGTATTTTCTCAAAAGCAGAGTGTGTTTCTTGTAAGGCGAGCTAGTGTTTGTTTCCCAGTCAGAAATGGAGTTGAATCACATGCAGTTTCTTGTCCTACGAGCAAGACTTCTTTTCCGTTAAGAAGAGTCACTGTTGTGCTCCCATTGCCGTACAGAGTGCAAATAGCACTCGCGTCTGTTCCCAGCAAGTACAGTGTATTGGACTGAAGAGAAGCTACTGTTCTTGTCAATTTCCGAAGCAGAGTTGAAGTAGATATGGCCCGTGTGTATAAAGAGAACAGTTCTTTTGTTCTGAGCAAGCTCACTGTTCTGGCCCTAAAGGAGAAAGAGTAGAGTAGAAGAGTGCTCTTTTCTCAAAAGCAGAGTGTGTTTCTTGTAAGGCGAGCTAGTGTTTGTTTCCCTGTCAAACTGGAGTTGAATCACATGCACTTTCTGGTCCCACGAACAAGACTAGTTTTCTGGTAAGAAGAGTCACTAATGCGATCCATTTGCCCTACATTGCAAATAGCACTCGCTTCTGTTCCCAGCAAGTACAGTGTATTGGACTGAAGAGAAGCTCCTGTTCTTGTCAGTTTCCTAAGCAGAGTTGAAGTAGATATGGCCCGTGTGTGTAGGAAGCACAGTTCCTTTGTTGTGAGGAAGCTCACTGTTCTGGCCCTCTAGGAAACACAGTAGAGTAGAAGAGTGCTCTTTTCTCAAATGCAGAGTGTGTTTCTTGTGTTTCTTGTAAGGAGAGCTAGTGTTTGTTTCCCAGTCAGAAATGGAGTTGAATCACATGCAGTTTCTTGTCCTACGTGCAAGACTTCTTTTCCGTTAAGAAGAGTCACTATTGTGCTCCCATTGCCGTACACAGTGCAAATAGCACTCGCATCTGTTCCCAGCAAGTACAGTGTATTGGACTGAAGAGAAGCTACTGTTCTTGTCAATTTCCTAAGCAGAGTTGAAGTAGATATGGCCCGTGTGTGTAAAAAGAACATTTCTTTTGTTCTGAGCAAGCTCACTGTTCTGGCCCTATAGGAGAAAGAGTAGAGTAGAAGAGTGCTCTTTTCTCAAAAGCAGAGTGTGTTTCTTGTAAGGCGAGCTAGTGTTTGTTTCCCTGTCAAACTGGAGTTGAATCACATGCACTTTCTGGTCCTACGAACAAGACTAGTTTTCTGGTAAGAAGAGTCACTAATGCGATCCATTTGCCCTACATTGCAAATAGCAGTCGCGTCTGTTCACAGCAAGTACAGTGTATTGGACTGAAGAGAAGCTCCTGTTCTTGTCAGTTTCCTAGGCAGAGTTGAAGTAGATATGGCCCGTGTGTGTAGGAAGGACAGTTCTTTTGTTCTGAGCAAGCTCACTGTTCTGGCCGTATAGGAAACACAGTAGAGTAGAAGAGTGCTCTTTTCTCAAAAGCAGAGTGTGTTTCATGTAAGGCGAGCTATTGTTAGTTTCCCTGTCAGAAATGGAGTTGAATCACATGAAGTTTCTGGTCCTACAAGCAAGACTTGTTTTCTGGTAAGAAGAGTCACTATTCTATCCATTTGCCACACAGTACAAATAGCACTCGCGTCTGTTCCCAGCAAGTACAGTGTATTGGACTGAAGAGAAGATACTGTTCTTGTCAGTTTCATAAGCAGAGTTGAAATAGATATGGCCCGTGTGTGTAGGAAGCACAGTTCTTTTGTTCTGAGCAAGCTCACTGTTCTGGCCCTATAGGAAACACAGCAGAGTAGAAGAGTGCTCTTTTCTAAAAAGCAGAGTGTGTTTCTTTGAAGGCAAGCTAGTGTTTGTTTCCCAGTCAGAAATGGAGTTGAATCACATGCAGTTTCTGGTCCTACGACCAAGAGTTTTTTTCTGGTATGAAGAGTCTCTATTGCGTTCTAATTGCCATACACAGTGCAAATAGCACTCGCATCTGTTCCCATCAAGTACAGTGTATTGGAATGAAGAGAAGCCAATGTTCTTGTCAATTTCCTAAGCAGAGTTGAAGTAGATATGGCCCATGTGTTTAGGAAGCACAGTTCTTTTGTTTGAGCAAGCTCACTGTTCTGACCCTATAGGAGAAAGAGTAGAGTAGAAGAGTGCTCTTTTCTCAAAAGCAGAGTGTGTTTCTTGTAAGGCGAGCTAGTGTTTGTTTCCCTGTGAGAAATGGAGTTGAATCAGATGCAGTTTCTGGTCCTACGAGCCAGACTTGTTTTCTGGTAAGAAGAGTCACTAATGCGATCGATTTGCCACACTGTGCAAATAGCACTCGCATCTGTTCCCAGCAAGTACAGTGTATTGGACTGAAGAGAAGCTACTATTCTTGTCAATTTCCTAAGCAGAGTGGAAATAGATATGGCCCGTGTGTGTAGGAGCACAGTTCTTTTGTTCTGAGCAAGCTCACTGTTCTGGCCCTATAGGAAACACAGTATATTTGAAGACTGCTCTTTTCTCAAAAGCAGAGTGTGTTTCCTGTAAGGCGAGCTAGTGTTTGTTTCCCAGTCAGAAATGGAGTTTAATCACATGCAGTTTCTTGTCCTACGAGCAAGACTTCTTTTCCGTTAAGAAGAGTCACTATTGCAATCCATTTGCCACACAGTGCAAATAGCACTCGCGTCTGTTCCCAGCAAGTACAGTGTATTGGACTGAAGAGAAGCTTCTGTTCTTGTCAATTTCCTAAGCAGAGTTGAAGTAGATATGGCCCGTGTGTGTAAAAAGAACAGTTCTTTTGTTCTGAGCAAGCTCACTGTTCTGGCCCTATAGGAGAAAGAGTAGAGTAGAAGAGTGCTCTTTTCTCAAAAGCAGAGTGTGTTTCTTGTAAGGCGAGCTAGTGTTTGTTTCGCTGTCAAACTGGAGTTGAATCACATGCACTTTCTGGTCCTGCGAACAAGACTAGTTTTCTGGTAAGAAGAGTCACTAATGCGATCCATTTGCCACACATTGCAAATAGCACTCGCGTCTGTTCCCAGCAAGTACAGTGTATTGGACTGAAGAGAAGCTCCTGTTCTTGTCAGTTTCCTAAGCAGAGTTGAAGTAGATATGGCCCGTTTGTGTGGGAAGCACAGTTCTTTTGTTCTGAGGAAGCTCACTGTTCTGGCACTATAGGAAACACAGTAGAGTAGAAGAGTGCTCTTTTCTCAAAAGCAGAGTGTGTTTCTTGTAAGGCGAGCTAGTGTTTGTTTCCCAATCAGAAATGCAGTTGAATCACATGCAGTTTCTAGTCCTACGAGCAAGAGTTGTTTTCTTGTAAGTAGAGTCACTATTGCGATCCAATTGCAGAACAGTGCAAATAGCACTCGCATCGGTTCCCAGCAAGTACTGTGTATTGGACTGAAGAGAAGCTCCTCTTCTTGTCAGTTTCCTAAGCAGAGTGGATGTAGATATGACCCTTGTGTGTAGGAAGCTAGTTCTTTTATGCTGAGCAAGCTCACTGCTCTGACCCTATAGGAAACACAGTAGAGTAGAAGAGTGCTCTTTACCCAATAGCAGAGTGTGTTTCTTGTAAGGCGAGCTAGTGTTTGCTTCCCAGTCAGAAATGGAGTTGAATCACATGCAGTTTCTGATCCTACGAGCAAGAGGGGTTTTCTGGTAAGTAGAGTCACTATTGCGATCCATTTGCCACACAGTGCAAATAGCACTCGCATCAGTTCCCAGCAAGTACTGAGCATTGGACTGAAGAGAAGCTCCTGCTTTGTCAGTTTCCTAAGCAGAGTGGAAATAGATATGGCCCGTGTGTGTAGGAAGCACAGTTCTTTTGTTCTGAGCAGGCTCACTGTTCTGGCCCTCTAGGAAACACAGTAGAGTAGAATAGTGCACTTTTCTCAAAAGCAGAGTGTGTTTCCTGTAAGGCGAGCTAGTGTTTGTTTCCCAGTCAGAAATGGAGTTGAATCACATGCAGTTTCTTGTCCTACGAGCAAAACTTGTTTTCCGTTAAGAAGAGTCACTATTGTGCTCCCATTGCCGTACACAGTGCAAATAGAACTCGCGTCTGTTCCCAGCAAGTACAGTGTATTGGACTGAAGAGAAGCTCCTGTTCTTGTCAATTTCCTAAGCAGAGTTGAAGTAGATATGGCCCGTGTGTGTAAAAAGAACAGTTCTTTTGTTCTGAGCAAGCTCACTGTTCTGGCCCTATAGGAGACAGAGTAGAGTAGAAGAGTGCTCTTTTCTCAAAAGCAGAGTGTGTTTCTTGTAAGGCGAGCTAGTGTTTGTTTCCCAGTCAGAAATGGAGTTGAATCACATGCAATTTTTGTCCTACGAACAAGACTTGTTTTCTGGTAAGAAGAGTCATTAATGCGATCGATTTGCCACAGAGTGCAAATAGCACTCGCGTATGTTCCCAGCAAGTACAGTGTATTGGACTGAAGAGAAGCTCCTGTTCTTGTCAGTTTCCTAAGCAGACTTGAAGTAGATATGACCTGTGTGTGTAGGAAGAACAGTTCTTTTGTTCTGAGCAAGCTCACTGTTTTGGCCCTATAGGAAACACAGTAGAGTAGAAGAGTGCTCTTTTCTCAAAAGCAGAGTGTGTTTCTTATAAGGCGAGCTAGTGTTTGTTTCCCTGTCAGAAATGGAGTTGAATCAGGTGCAGTTTCTGGTCCTACGAGCAAGACTTGTTTTCTGGTAAGTAGAGTCACTAATGCGATCCATTTGCCACACTGTGCAAATAGCACTCGCGTCTGCTCCCAGCTAGTACAGTGTATTGGACTGAAGAGAAGCTACTATTCTTGTCAGTTTCCGAAGTAGAGTGGAAATAGATATGGCCCGTGTGTGTAGGAGCACAATTCTTTTGTTCTGAGCAAGCTCACTGTTCTGGCCCTATAGGAAACACAGTATAGTAGAAGCGTGCTCTTTTCTCAAAAGCAGTGTGTGTTTCTTGTACTGCGAGCTAGTGTTTGTTTCCCTGTTAGAAATGGAGTTTAATCGCATGCAGTTTCTGGTCCTACGAGCAAGACTTGTTTTCTGGTAAGAAGAGTCACTATTGCGATCCATTTGCCCCACAGTGCAAATAGCACTCGCGTCTGTTGCCAACAAGTACAGTGTATTGGACTGAAGAGAAGCTACTGTACTTGTCAGTTTCCTAAGCAGAGTTAAGTAGATATGGCCCGTGTGTGTAGGAAGCACAGTTCTTTTGTTCTCAGCAAGCTCACTTTTGTGGTCCTATAGGAAACACAATAGAGTAGAAGAGTGCTTTTACTCAAAAGCAGAGTGTGTTTCTTGTAAGGCGAGCTAGTGTTTGTTTCCCTGTCAGTAATGGAGTTGAATCACATGCAGTTTCTGGTCCTACGAGCAAGACTTCTTTTCCGTAAAGAAGAGTCACTATTGTGCTCCCATTTCCGTACACAGTGCAAATAGCACTCGCGTCTGTTCCAAGCAAGTACAGTGTATTGGACTGAAGAGAAGCTACTCTTCTTGTCAAATTCCCAAGCAGAGTTGAAGTAGATATGGCCCGTGTTTTTAAAAAGAACAGTTCTTTTGTTCTGAGCAAGCTCACTGTTCTGGCCCTATAGGAGAAAGAGTAGAGTAGAAGAGTGCTCTTTTCTCAAAAGCAGAGTGTGTTTCTTGTAAGGCGAGCTAGTGTTTGTTTCCCAGTCCTAAATGGAGTTGAATCACATGCACTTTCTGGTCCTACGAACAAGACTTGTTTTCTGGTAAGAAGAGTCACTAATGCGATCCATTTGCCACACAGTGCAAATAGAACTCGCGTATGTTCCCAGCAAGTACAGTGTATTGGACTGAAGAGAAGCTCCTGTTCTTGTCAGTTTCCTAGGCAGAGTTGAAGTAGATATGGCCCGTGTGTGTAGGAAGGACAGTTCTTTTGTTCTGAGCAAGCTCACTGTTCTGGCCATATAGGAAACACAGTAGAGTAGAAGAGTGCTTTTTTCTCAAAAGCAGAGTGTGTTTCTTGAAAGGCTAGCTATTGTTTGTTTCCCTGTCAGAAATGGAGTTGAATCAGATGCAGTTTCTGGTCCTACGAACCAGACTTGTTTTCTGGTAAGAAGATTCACTAATGTGATCCTTATGCCACACAGTACAAATAGCACTCGCGTCTGTTCCCAGCAAGTACAGTGTATTGGACTGAAGAGAAGCTACTATTCTTGTCAGTTTCCTAAGTAGAGTGGAAATAGATATGGCCCGTGTGTGTAGGAGCACAGTTCTTTTGTTCTGAGCAAGCTAACTGTTCTGGCTCTATAGGAAACACAGTATAGTAGAAGCGTGCTCTTTTCTCAAAAGCAGTGTGTGTATCTTGTACTGCGAGCTAGTGTTTCTTTCCCTGTTAGAAATGGAGTTTAATCACATGCAGTTTCTGGTCCTATGAGCAAGACTTGTTTTCTGGTTAGAAGAGTCACTATTCTATCCATTTGCCACACAGTGCAAATAGCACTCGCGAATGTTGCCAACAAGTACAGTGTATTGGACTGAAGAGAAGATACTGTTCTTGTCAGTTTCCTAAGCAGAGTTGAAATAGATATGGCCCGTGTGTGTAGGAAGCACAGTTCTTTTGTTCTGAGCAAGCTCACTGTTCTGGCCCTATGGGAAACACAGCAGAGTAGAAGAGTGCTCTTTTCTAAAAAGCAGAGTGTGTTTCTTTGAAGGCGAGCTAGTGTTTGTTTCCCAGTAAGAAATGGAGTTGAATCACATGCAGTTTCTGGTCCTACGAGCAAGAGTTTTTTTCTGTTAAGAAGAGTCTCTATTGAGTTCTAATTGCCATACACAGTGCAAGTAGCACTCACATCTGTTCCCAGCAAGTACAGTGTATTGGAATGAAGAGAAGCTACTGTTCTTGTCAGTTTCCTAAGCAGAGTTGAAGTAGATATGGCCCATGTGTTTAGGAAGCACAGTTATTTTGTTCTGAGCAAGCTCACTGTTCTGGCCATATAGGAAACACAGTAGAGTAGAAGAGTGCTCTTTTCTCAAAAGCAGAGTGTGTTTCTTGTAAGGCGAGCTATTGTTTGTTTCCCTGTCAGAAATTGAGTTGAATCAGATGCAGTTTCTGGTCCTACGAGCCAGACTTGTTTTCTGGTAAGAAGAGTCACTATTGCGATCCTTTTGCCACACAGTGCAAATAGCACTCGCGTCTGTTGCCAACAAGTACAGTGTATTGGACTGAAGAGAAGTTACTGTTCTTGTCAGTTTCCTAAGCAGAGTTGAAGTAGATATGGCCCGTGCGTGTAGGAAGCACAGTTCTTTTGTTCTGAGCAAGCTCACTGTTCTGACCCTCTAAAAAACACAGTAGAGTAGAAGAGTGCTCTTTTCTCAAAAACAGAATGTGTTTCTTGTAAGGCGAGCTAGTGTTTGTTTCCCAGTCAGAAATGGAGTTGAATCACATGCAGTTTCTTGTCCTACGAGCAAGACTTGTTTTCTGTTAAGAAGAGTCACTATTGTGCTCCCATTGCCGTACACAGTGCAAATAGCACTCGCGTCTGTTCACAGCAAGTACAGTGTATTGGCCTGAAGAGAAGCTACTGTTCTTGTCAATTTCCTAAGCAGAGTTGAAGTAGATATGGCCCGTGTTTGTAAAAAGAACAGTTCTTTTGTTCTGAGCAAGCTCACTCTTCTGGCCCTATAGGAGAAAGAGTAGAGTAGATGATTGCTCTTTTCTCAAAAACAGAGTGTGTTTCTTGTAAAGCGAGCTAGTGTTTGTTTCCCTGTCAAACTGGAGTTGAATCACATGCACTTTCTGGTCCTACGAACAAGACTAGATTTCTGGTAAGAAGAGTCACTAATGCGATCCATTTGCCACACATTGCAAATAGCACTCGCGTCTGTTCCCAGCAAGTACAGTGTATTGGACTGGAGAGAAGCTCCTGTTCTTGTCAGTTTCCTAAGCAGAGTTGAAGTAGATATGGCCCGTTTGTGTAGGAAGCACAGTTCTTTTGTTCTGAGGAAGCTCACTGTTCTGGCCCTATAGGAAACACAGTAGAGTAGAATAGTGCTCTTTTCTGAAAAGCAGAGTGTGTTTCTTGTAAGCGAGCTAGTGTTTGTTTCCCAGTCAGAAATGGAGTTGAATCACATGCAGTTTCTAGTCCTACGAGCAAGAGTTGTTTTCTTGTAAGTAGAGTCACTATTGCAATCCAATTGCAACACAGTGCAAATAGCACTCGCATGTGTTCCCAGCAAGTACTGTGTATTGGACTGAAGAGAAGCTCCTCTTCTTGTCAGTTTCCTAAGCAGAGTGGAAGTAGATATGACCCTTGTGTGTAGGAAGCTAGTTCTTTTATGCTGAGCAAGCTCACTGTTCTGGCCATATATGAAACACAGTAGAGTAGAAGAGTGCTCTTTTCCCAATAGCAGAGTGTGTTTCTTGTAAGGCGAGCTAGTGTTTGTTTCCCAGTCAGAAATGTAGTTGAATCACATGCAGTTTCTGGTCCTACGAGCAAGAGTTGTTTTCTGATAAGTGGAGTCACTATTGCGATCCATTTGCCACACAGTGCAAATAGCACTCGCATCAGTTCCCAGCAAGTACTGTGTATTGGACTGAAGAGAAGCTCCTGTTTTGTCAGTTTCCAAAGCAGAGTGGAAATAGATATGGCCCGTGTGTGTAGAAAGCACAGTTCTTTTGTTCTGAGCAAGCTCACTGTTCTGGCCCTCTAGGAAACACAGTAGAGTAGAAGAGTGCTCTTTTCTCAAAAGCAGAGTGTGTTTCTTGTAAGGCGAGCTAGTGTTTGTTTCCCAGTCAGAAATGGAGTTGAATCTCATGCAGTTTTTTGTCCTTACGAGCAAGACTTCTTTTCCATTAAGAAGAGTCACTATTGTGCTCCCATTGCCGTACACAGTGCAAATAGCCCTCGCGTCTGTTCCCAGCAAGTACAGTGTATTGGACTTAAGAGAAGCTACTGTTCTTGTCAATTTCCTAAGCAGAGTTGAAGTAGATATGGCCCGTATGGGTAAAAAGAACAGTTCTTTTGTTCTGAGCAAGCTCACTGTTCTGGACCTATAGGAGAAAGAGTAGAGTAGAAGAGTGTTCTTTTCTCAAAAGCAGAGTGTGTTTCTTGTAAGGCGAGCTAGTGTTTGTTTCCCTGTCAATCTGGAGTTGAATCACATGCACTTTCTGGTCCTACGAAAAAGACTAGTTTTCTGGTAAGAAGAGTCACTAATGCGATCCATTTGCCCTACATTGCAAATAGCACTCGCGTCTGTTCCCAGCAAGTACAGTGTTGTGGACTGAAGAGAAGCTCCTGTTCTTGTCAGTTTCCTAAGCAGAGTTGAAGTAGGTATGGCCCGTGTGTGTAGGAAGAACAGTACTTTTTTTCTGAGCAAGCTTACTGTTCTGGCCCTATAGGAAACACAGTAGAGTAGAAGAGTGCTCTTTTCTCAAAAGCAGAGTGTGTTTCTTGTAAGGCGAGCTAGTGTTTGTTTCCCAGTCAGAAATGGAGTTGAATCACATGCAGTTTCTAGTCCTACGAGCAAGAGTTGATTTCTTGTAAGTAGAGTCACTATTGCGATCCAATTGCAACACCGTGCAAATAGCACTCGCATCTGTTCCCAGCAAGTACTGTGTTTTGGACTGAAGAGAAGCTCCTCTTCTTGTCAGTTTTTTAAGCAGAGTGGAAGTAGATATGACCCTTGTGTGTAGGAAGCTAGTTCTTTTATGCTGAGCAAGCTCACTATTCTGGCCATATATGAAACACAGTATAGTAGAAGAGTGCTCTTTTCCCAATAGCAGAGTGTGTTTCTTGTAAGGCGAGCTAGTGTTTGTTTCCCAGTCAGAAATGGAGTTGAATCACATGCAGTTTCTGGTCCTACGAGCAAGAGTTGTTTTCTGGTAAGTAGAGTCACTATTGCGATCCATTTGCCACACAGTGCAAATAGCACTCGCGTCTGTTGCCAGCAATACAGTGTATTGGACTGAAGAGAAGCTCCTGTTCTTGTCAGTTTCTTAAGCGGAGTTGAAGTAGGTATGGCCCGTGTGTGTAGTAAGCACAGTTCTTTTGTTCTGAGCAAGCTCACTGTTCTGGCCTTATAGAAAACACAGTAGAGTAGAAGAGTGCTCTTTTCTCAATAGCAGAGTATGTTTCTTTGAAGGCGAGCTAGTGTTTGTTTCCCAGTCAGAAATGGACTTGAATCACATGCAGTTTTATGTCCTACGAGCAAGACTTGTTTTCTGTTAAGAAGAGTCACTATTGTGCTCCCATTGCCATACAGAGTGCAAATAGCACTCGCGTCTGTTCCCAGCAAGTACAGTGTATTGGACTGAAGAGAAGCTACTGTTCTTGTCAATTTCCTAAGCAGAGTTGAAGTAGATATGGCCCGTGTTTGTAAAAAGAACAGTTCTTTTGTTCTGAGCAAGCTCACTGTTCTGGTCCTATAGGAGAAAGAGTAGAGTAGAAGAGTGCTCTTTTCTCAAAAGCAGAGTGTGTTTCTTGTAAGGCGAGATAGTGTTTGTTTCCCTGTCAAACTGGAGTTGAATCACATGCACTTTCTGGTCCTACGAACAAGACTAGATTTCTGGTAAGAAGAGTCACTAATGCGATCCATTTGCCACACATTGCAAATAGCACTCGCGTCTGTTCCCAGCAAATACAGTGTATTGGACTGAAGAGAAGCTCCTCTTCTTGTCAGTTTCCTAAGCAGAGTGGAACTAGATGTGGCCCGTGTGTGTAGAAAGCACAGTTCTTTTGTTCTGAGCAAGCTCACTGTTCTGGCCCTATAGGAAACACAGTAGAGTAGAAGAGTGCTCTTTTCTCAAAAGCAGAGTGTGTTTCTTATAAGGCGAGCTAGTGTTTGTTTCCCAGTCAGAAATGGAGTTGAATCAGATGCAGTTTCTGGTCCTACGAGCCAGAATTGTTTTCTGGTAAGAAGAGTCACTAATGCGATCGATTTGCCACACTGTGCAAATAGAACTCGCGTCTGTTCCCAGCAAGTACAGTGTATTGGACTGAAGAGAAGCTACTATTCTTGTCAGTTTCCTAAGTAGAGTGGAAATAGATATGGCCCGTGTGTGTAGGAGCACAGTTCTTTTGTTCTGAGCAAGCTCACTGTTCTGGCCCTATAGGAAACACAGTGTAGTAGAAGAGTGCTCTTTTCTCAAAAGCAGTGTGTGTTTCTTGTACTGCGAGCTAGTATTTGTTTTCCTGTAAGAAATGGAGTTTAATCGCATGCAGTTTCTGGTCCTATGAGCAAGACTTGTTTTCTGGTAAGAAGAGTCACTATTGCGATCCATTTGCCACACAGTGCAAATAGAACTCGGTTCTGTTGCCAACAAGTACAGTGTATTGGACTGAAGAGAAGCTACTGTTCTTGTCAGTTTCCTAAGCAGAGTTGAAGTAGATATGGCCCGTGTGTGTAGGAAGCACAGTTCTTTTGTTCTCAGCAAGCTCACTGTTCTGGTCCTATAGGAAACACAATAGAGTAGAAGAGTGCTTTTTCTCAAAAGCAGAGTGTGTTTCTTGTAAGGCGAGCTAGTGTTTGTTTCCCAGTCAGAAATGGAGTTGAATCACATGCAGTTTCTGGTCCTACGAGCAAGACTTATTTTCTGGTAAGAAGAGTCACTATTGCGATCCATTTGCCACACAGAGTAAATAGCACTCGCGTCTGTTGATAGCAATACAGTGTATTGGACTGAAGAGAAGCTCCTATTCTTGTCAGTTACCTAAGCAGAGTTGAAGTTTGTATGGCCCGTGTGTGTAGTAAGCACAGTTCTTTTGTTCTGAGCAAGCTCACTGTTCTGGCCTTATAGTAAACACAGTAGAGTAGAAGAGTGCTCTTTTCTCAATAGCAGAGTGTGTTTCTTTGAAGGCGAGCTAGTGTTTGTTTCCCAGTCAGAAATGGACTTGAATCACATGCAGTTTCTTGTCCTACGAGCAAGAGTTGTTTTCTGGTAAGAAGAGTCACTCTTGCGATCCCATAGCCATACAGAGTGCAAGTAGCACTCGCATCTGTTTCCAGCAAGTACAGTGTATTGGACTGAAGAGAAGCTCCTGTTCTTGTCAGTTTCCTAAGCAGAGTTGAAGTAGATATGGCCCCAGTGTGTAGGAAGAACAGTTCTTTTGTTCTGAGCAAGCTCACTGTTCTGGCCCTATAGGAAACACAGTAGAGTAGAGAGTGCTCTTTTCTCAAAAGCAGAGTGTGTTTCTTGTAAAACGAGCTAGTGTTTGTTTCCCAGTCAGAAATGGAGTTGAATCACATGCAGTTTCTTGTCCTACGAGCAAGACTTGTTTTCTGTTAAGAAGAGTCACTATTGAGCTCCCATTGCCGTACACAGTGCAAATAGCACTCGCGTCTGTTCCCAGCAAGTACAGTGTATTGGACTGAAGAGAAACTACTGTTCTTGTCAATTTCCTAAGCAGAGTTGAAGTAGATATGGCCCGTGTTTGTAAAAAGAACAGTTCTTTTGTTCTGAGCAAGCTCACTGTTCTGGCCCTATAGGAGAAAGAGTAGAGTAGAAGAGTGCTCTTTTCTCAAAAGCAGAGTGTGTTTCTTGTAAGGCGAGCTAGTGTTTCTTTCCCTGTCAAACTGGAGTTGAATCACATGCACTTTCTGGTCCTACGAACAAGACTAGTTTTCTGGTAAGAAGAGTCACTAATGCGATCCATTTGCCACACATTGCAAATAGCACTCGCGTCTGTTCCCAGCAAGTACAGTGTATTGGACTGAAGAGAAGCTCCTGTTCTTGTAAGTTTCCTAAGCAGAGTTGAGTAGATATGGCCCGTGTGTGTAGGAAGCACACTTGTTTTGTTCTGAGGAAGCTCACTGTTCTGGCCCTATAGGAAACACAGTAGAGTAGAAGAGTGCTCTTTTCTCAAAAGCAGAGTGTGTTTCTTGTAAGGTGAGCTAGTGTTTGTTTCCCAGTCAGAAATGGAGTTGAATCACATGCAGTTTCTAGTCCTACAAGCAAGAGTTGTTTTCTAGTAAGTAGAGTCACTATTGCGATCCAATTGCAACACAGTGCAAATAGCACTCGCATCTGTTCCCAGCAAGTACTGTGTATTGGACTGAAGAGAAGCTCCTCTTTTTGTCAGTTTCCTAAGCAGAGTGGAAGTAGATATGACCCTTGTGTGTAGGAAGCTAGTTCTTTTATGCTGAGCAAGCTCACTGTTCTGGCCATATATGAAACACAGTAGAGTAGAAGAGTGCTCTTTTCCCAATAGCAGAGTGTGTTTCTTGTAAGGCGAGCTAGTGTTTGTTTCCCAGTCAGAAATGGAGTTGAATCACATGCAGTTTCTGGTCCTACGAGCAAGAGTTGTTTTCTGGTAAGTAGAGTCACTATTGCGATCCATTTGACACACAGTGCAAATAGCACTCGCATCAGTTCCCAGCAAGTACTGTGTATTGGACTGAAGAGAAGCTCCTGTTTTGTCAGTTTCCAAAGCAGAGTGGAAATAGATATGGCCCGTGTGAGTAGGAAGCACAGTTCTTTTGTTCTGAGAAAGCTCACTGTTCTGGCCCTCTAGGAAACACAGTAGAGTAGAAGAGTGCTCTTTTCTCAAAAGCAGAGTGTGTTTCTTGTAAGGCGAGCTAGGGTTTGTTTCCCAGTCAGAAATGGAGTTGAATCACATGCAGTTTCTTGTCCTACGAGCAAGACTTGTTTTCTGTTAAGAAGAGTCACTATTGTGCTCCCATTGCCTTACACAGTGCAAATAGCACTCGCGTCTGTTCCCAGCAAGTACAGTGTATTGGACTGAAGAGAAGCTACTGTTCTTGTCAATTTCCTAAGCAGAGTTGAAGCAGATATGGCCCGTGTTTGTAAAAAGAACAGTTCTTTTGTTCTGAGCAAGCTCACTGTTCTGGCCCTATAGGAGAAAGAGTAGAGTAGAAGAGTGCTCTTTTCTCAAAAGCAGAGTGTGTTTCTTGTAAGGCGAGCTAGTGTTTGTTTCCCTGTCAAACTGGAGTTGAATCACATGCACTTTCTTTTCCTACGAACAAGACTAGTTTTCTGGTAAGAAGAGTCACTAATGCGATCCTTTTGCCCTACATTGCAAATAGCACTCGCGTCTGTTCCCAGCAAGTACAGTGTATTGGACTGAAGAGAAGCTCCTGTTCTTGTCAGTTTCCTAAGCACAGTTGAAGTAGATATGGCCCGTGTGTGTAGGAAGAACAGTTCTTTTGTTCTGAGCAAGGTCACTGCTCTGGCCCTATAGGAAACACAGTAGAGTAGAAGTGTGCTCTTTTCTCAAAAGCAGAGTGTGTTCCTTGTAAGGCGAGCTAGTGTTTGTTTCCCAGTCAGAAATGGAGTTGAATCACATGCAGTTTCTAGTCCTACGAGCAAGAGTTGTTTTCTTGTAAGTAGACTCACTATTGCGATCCAATTGCAACACAGTGCAAATAGCACTCGCATCGGTTCCCAGCAAGTACTGTGTATTGGACTGAAGAGAAGCTCCTCTTCTTGTCAGTTTCCTAAGCAGAGTGGAAGTAGATATGACCCTTGTGTGTAGGAAGCTAGTTCTTTTATGCTGAGCAAGCTCACTGTTCTGGCCATATATGAAACACAGTAGAATAGAAGAGTGCTTTTTTCCCAATAGCAGAGTGTGTTTCTTGTAAGGCGAGCTAGTGTTTGTTTCCCAGTCAGAAATGGAGTTGAATCACATGCAGTTTCTGGTCCTACGAGCAAGAGTTGTTTTCTGGTAAGTAGAGTCACTATTGCGATCCATTTGCCACACTGTGCAAATGGCACTCGCATCAGTTCCCAGCAAGTACTGTGTATTGGACTGAAGAGAAGCTCCTGTTTTGTCAGTTTCCAAAGCAGAGTGGAAATAGATATGGCCCGTGTGTGTAGGAAGCACAGTTCTTTTGTTCTGAGCAAGCTCACTGTTCTGGCCCTCTAGGAAACACAGTAGAGTAGAAGAGTGCTCTTTTCTCAAAAGCAGAGTGTATTTCTTGTAAAACGAGCTAGTGTTCATTTCCCAGTCAGAAATGGAGTTTAATCACATGCAGTTTCTTGTCCTACGAGCAAGACTTGTTTTCTGTTAAGAAGAGTCACTATTGTGCTCCCATTGCCGTACACAGTGCAATTAGCACTCGCGTCTGTTCTCAGCAAGTACAGTGTATTGGACTGAAGAGAAGCTACTGTTCTTGTCAATTTCCTAAGCAGAGTTGAAGTAGATATGGCCCGTGTGTGTAAAAAGAACAGTTCTTTTGTTCTGAGCAAGCTCACTGTTCTGGCCCTATAATAGAAAGAGTAGAGTAGAAGAGTGCTCTTTTCTCAAAAGCAGAGTGTGTTTCTTGTAAGGCGAGCTAGTGTTTGTTTCCCAGTCAGAAATGGAGTTGAATCACATGCAGTTTCTTGTCCTACGAGCAAGACTTGTTTTCTGTTAAGAAGAGTCACTATTGTGCTCCCATTGCCATACACAGTGCAAATAGCACTCGCGTCTGTTCCCAGCAAGTACAGTGTATTGGACTGAAGAGAAGCTACTGTTCTTGTCAATTTCCTAAGCAGAGTTGAAGCAGATATGGCCCGTGTGTGTAAAAAGAACAGTTCTTTTGTTCTGAGCAAGCTCACTGTTCTGGCCCTATAGGAGACAGAGGAGAGTAGAAGAGTGCTCTTTTCTCAAAAGCAGAGTGTGTTTCTTGTAAGGCGAGCTAGTGTTTGTTTCCCTGTCAAACTGGAGTTGAATCTCATGCACTTTCTTTTCCTACAAACAAGACTAGTTTTCTGGTAAGAAGAGTCACTAATGCGATCCATTTGCCCTACATTGCAAATAGCACTCGCGTCTGTTCCCAGCAAGTACAGTGTATTGGACTGAAGAGAAGCTCCTGTTCTTGTCAGTTTCCTAAGCAGAGTTGAAGTAGATATGGCCCGTGTGTGTAGGAAGAACAGTTCTTTTGTTCTGAGCAAGCTCACTGTTCTGGCCCTATAGGAAACACAGTAGAGTAGAAGAGTGCTCTTTTCTCAAAAGCAGAGTGTGTTCCTTGTAAGGCGAGCTAGTGTTTGTTTCCCAGTCAGAAATGGAGTGGAATCACATGCAGTTTCTAGTCCTACGAGCAAGAGTTGTTTTCTTGTAAGTAGAGTCACTATTGCGATCCAATTGCAACACAGTGCAAATAGCACTCGCATCTGTTCCCAGCAAGTACTGTGTATTGGACTGAAGAGAAGCTCCTCCTCTTGTCAGTTTCCTAAGTAGAGTGGAAGTAGATATGACCCTTGTGTGTAGGAAGCTAGTTCTTTTATGCTGAGCAAGCTCACTGTTCTGGCCATATATGAAACACAGTAGAATAGAAGAGTGCTCTTTTCCCAATAGCAGAGTGTGTTTCTTGTAAGGCGAGCTAGTGTTTGTTTCCCCGACAGAAATGGAGTTGAATCACATGCAGTTTCTGGTCCTACGAGCAAGAGTTGTTTTCTGGTAAGTAGAGTCACTATTGCGATCCATTTGCCACACAGTACCAATGGCACTCGCATCAGTTCCCAGCAAGTACTGTGTATTGGACTGAAGAGAAGCACCTGTTTTGTCAGTTTCCAAAGCAGAGTGGAAATAGATATGGCCCGTGTGTGTAGGAAGCACAGTTCTTTTGTTCTGAGCAAGCTCACTGTTCTGGCCCTCTAGGAAACACAGTAGAGTAGAAGAGTGCTCTTTTCTCAAAAGCAGAGTGTGTTTCTTGTAAGGCGAGCTACTGTTTGTTTCCCTGTCAGAAATGGAGTTGAATCACATGCAGTTTCTTGTCCTACGAGCAAGATTTGTTTTCTGGTAAGAAGATTCACTAATGCGTTCCATTTGCCACACAGTACAAATAGCACTCGCGTCTGTTCCCAGCAAGTACAGTGTATTGGTCTGAAGAGAAGCTACTATTCTTGTCAGTTTCCTAAGGAGAGGGGAAATAGATATGGCCCATGTGTGTAGGAGCACAGTTCTTTTGTTCTGAGCAAGCTCACTGTTCTGGCCCTATAGGAAACACAGTATAGTAGAAGAGTGCTCTTTTCTCAAAAGCAGTGTGTGTATCTTGTACTGTGGGCTAGTGTTTGTTTCCCTGTTAGAAATGGAGTTGAATCACATGCAGTTTCTGGTCCTACGAGCAAGACTTGTTTTCTGGTAAGAAGAGTCACTATTGTGATCCATTTGCCACACAGTGCAAATAGCACTCGCGTCTGTTCCCAGCAAGTACAGTGTATTGGACTGAAGAGAAGCTACTATTCTTGTCAGTTTCCTAAGCAGAGTGGAAATAGATATGGCCCGTGTGTGTAGGAGCACAGTTCTTTTGTTTTGAGCAAGCTTCCTGTTCTGGCCATATATGAAACACAGTAGAGTAGAAGAGTGCTCTTTTCCCAATAGCAGAGTGTGTTTCTTGGACAGCGAGCTCGTGTTTGTTTCCCAGTCAGAAATGGAGTTGAATCACATGCAGTTTCTGGTCCTACGAGCAAGAGTTTTTTTCTGGTAAGAAGAATCTTCATTGCGTTCTAATTGCCATACACAGTGCAAGTAGCACTCGCATCTGTTCCCAGCAAGTACAGTGTATTGGAATGAAGAGAAGCTACTGTTCTTGTCAGTTTCCTAAGAAGAGTTGAAGTAGATATGGCCCATGTGTTTAGCAAGCACAGTTCTTTTGTTCTAAGCAAACTCACTGTTCTGGCCCTCTAGGAAACACAGTAGAGTAGAAGAGTGCTCTTTTCTCAAAAGCAGAGTGTGTTTCTTGTAAGGTGAGCTAGTGTTTGTTTCCCTGTCAGAAATGGAGTTGAATCACATGCAGTTTCTGTTCCTACGAGCAAGACTTATTTTCTGGTAAGAAGAGTCACTCTTGCGATCCCATTTCCATACAGAGTGCAAGTAGCACTCGCATCTGTTTCCAGCAAGTACTGTGTATTGGACTGAAGAGAAGCTCCTGTTTTGTCAGTTTCCTAAGCAGAGTGGAAACAGATATGGCCCGTGTGTGTAGGAAGTAGAGTTCTTTTGTTCTCAGCAAGCTCACTGTTCTGGCCCTCTAGGAAACACAGTAGAGTAGAAGAGTGCTCTTTTCTCAAAAGCAGAGTGTGTTTCTTGTAAGGCGAGCTAGTGTTTGTTTCCCAGTCAGAAATGGAGTTGAATCACATGCAGTTTCTTGTCCTACGAGCAAGACTTTTTTTCCGTTAAGAAGAGTCACTATTGTGCTCCCATTGCCGTCCACAGTGCAAATAGCACTCGCATCTGTTCCCAGCATGTACAGTGTATTGGACTGAAGAGAAGCTACTGTTCTTGTCAGTTTCCGAAGTAGAGTGGAAATAGATATGGCCCGTGTGTGTAGGAGCACAATTCTTTTGTTCTGAGCAAGCTCACTGTTCTGGCCCTATAGGAAACACAGTATAGTAGAAGCGTGCTCTTTTCTCAAAAGCAGTGTGTGTTTCTTGTACTGCGAGCTAGTGTTTGTTTCCCTGTTAGAAATGGAGTTTAATCGCATGCAGTTTCTGGTCCTACGAGCAAGACTTGTTTTCTGGTAAGAAGAGTCACTATTGCGATCCATTTGCCCCACAGTGCAAATAGCACTCGCGTCTGTTGCCAACAAGTACAGTGTATTGGACTGAAGAGAAGCTACTGTACTTGTCAGTTTCCTAAGCAGAGTTAAGTAGATATGGCCCGTGTGTGTAGGAAGCACAGTTCTTTTGTTCTCAGCAAGCTCACTTTTGTGGTCCTATAGGAAACACAATAGAGTAGAAGAGTGCTTTTACTCAAAAGCAGAGTGTGTTTCTTGTAAGGCGAGCTAGTGTTTGTTTCCCTGTCAGTAATGGAGTTGAATCACATGCAGTTTCTGGTCCTACGAGCAAGACTTCTTTTCCGTAAAGAAGAGTCACTATTGTGCTCCCATTTCCGTACACAGTGCAAATAGCACTCGCGTCTGTTCCAAGCAAGTACAGTGTATTGGACTGAAGAGAAGCTACTCTTCTTGTCAAATTCCCAAGCAGAGTTGAAGTAGATATGGCCCGTGTTTTTAAAAAGAACAGTTCTTTTGTTCTGAGCAAGCTCACTGTTCTGGCCCTATAGGAGAAAGAGTAGAGTAGAAGAGTGCTCTTTTCTCAAAAGCAGAGTGTGTTTCTTGTAAGGCGAGTTAGTGTTTGTTTCCCTGTCAAACTGGAGTTGAATCACATGCACTTTCTGGTCCTACGAACAAGACTTGTTTTCTGGTAAGAAGAGTCACTAATGCGATCCATTTGCCACACAGTGCAAATAGAACTCGCGTATGTTCCCAGCAAGTACAGTGTATTGGACTGAAGAGAAGCTCCTGTTCTTGTCAGTTTCCTAGGCAGAGTTGAAGTAGATATGGCCCGTGTGTGTAGGAAGGACAGTTCTTTTGTTCTGAGCAAGCTCACTGTTCTGGCCATATAGGAAACACAGTAGAGTAGAAGAGTGCTTTTTTCTCAAAAGCAGAGTGTGTTTCTTGAAAGGCTAGCTATTGTTTGTTTCCCTGTCAGAAATGGAGTTGAATCAGATGCAGTTTCTGGTCCTACGAACCAGACTTGTTTTCTGGTAAGAAGATTCACTAATGTGATCCTTATGCCACACAGTACAAATAGCACTCGCGTCTGTTCCCAGCAAGTACAGTGTATTGGACTGAAGAGAAGCTACTATTCTTGTCAGTTTCCTAAGTAGAGTGGAAATAGATATGGCCCGTGTGTGTAGGAGCACAGTTCTTTTGTTCTGAGCAAGCTAACTGTTCTGGCTCTATAGGAAACACAGTATAGTAGAAGCGTGCTCTTTTCTCAAAAGCAGTGTGTGTATCTTGTACTGCGAGCTAGTGTTTCTTTCCCTGTTAGAAATGGAGTTTAATCACATGCAGTTTCTGGTCCTATGAGCAAGACTTGTTTTCTGGTTAGAAGAGTCACTATTCTATCCATTTGCCACACAGTGCAAATAGCACTCGCGAATGTTGCCAACAAGTACAGTGTATTGGACTGAAGAGAAGATACTGTTCTTGTCAGTTTCCTAAGCAGAGTTGAAATAGATATGGCCCGTGTGTGTAGGAAGCACAGTTCTTTTGTTCTGAGCAAGCTCACTGTTCTGGCCCTATGGGAAACACAGCAGAGTAGAAGAGTGCTCTTTTCTAAAAAGCAGAGTGTGTTTCTTTGAAGGCGAGCTAGTGTTTGTTTCCCAGTAAGAAATGGAGTTGAATCACATGCAGTTTCTGGTCCTACGAGCAAGAGTTTTTTTCTGTTAAGAAGAGTCTCTATTGAGTTCTAATTGCCATACACAGTGCAAGTAGCACTCACATCTGTTCCCAGCAAGTACAGTGTATTGGAATGAAGAGAAGCTACTGTTCTTGTCAGTTTCCTAAGCAGAGTTGAAGTAGATATGGCCCATGTGTTTAGGAAGCACAGTTATTTTGTTCTGAGCAAGCTCACTGTTCTGGCCATATAGGAAACACAGTAGAGTAGAAGAGTGCTCTTTTCTCAAAAGCAGAGTGTGTTTCTTGTAAGGCGAGCTATTGTTTGTTTCCCTGTCAGAAATTGAGTTGAATCAGATGCAGTTTCTGGTCCTACGAGCCAGACTTGTTTTCTGGTAAGAAGAGTCACTATTGCGATCCTTTTGCCACACAGTGCAAATAGCACTCGCGTCTGTTGCCAACAAGTACAGTGTATTGGACTGAAGAGAAGTTACTGTTCTTGTCAGTTTCCTAAGCAGAGTTGAAGTAGATATGGCCCGTGCGTGTAGGAAGCACAGTTCTTTTGTTCTGAGCAAGCTCACTGTTCTGACCCTCTAAAAAACACAGTAGAGTAGAAGAGTGCTCTTTTCTCAAAAACAGAATGTGTTTCTTGTAAGGCGAGCTAGTGTTTGTTTCCCAGTCAGAAATGGAGTTGAATCACATGCAGTTTCTTGTCCTACGAGCAAGACTTGTTTTCTGTTAAGAAGAGTCACTATTGTGCTCCCATTGCCGTACACAGTGCAAATAGCACTCGCGTCTGTTCACAGCAAGTACAGTGTATTGGCCTGAAGAGAAGCTACTGTTCTTGTCAATTTCCTAAGCAGAGTTGAAGTAGATATGGCCCGTGTTTGTAAAAAGAACAGTTCTTTTGTTCTGAGCAAGCTCACTCTTCTGGCCCTATAGGAGAAAGAGTAGAGTAGATGATTGCTCTTTTCTCAAAAACAGAGTGTGTTTCTTGTAAAGCGAGCTAGTGTTTGTTTCCCTGTCAAACTGGAGTTGAATCACATGCACTTTCTGGTCCTACGAACAAGACTAGATTTCTGGTAAGAAGAGTCACTAATGCGATCCATTTGCCACACATTGCAAATAGCACTCGCGTCTGTTCCCAGCAAGTACAGTGTATTGGACTGGAGAGAAGCTCCTGTTCTTGTCAGTTTCCTAAGCAGAGTTGAAGTAGATATGGCCCGTTTGTGTAGGAAGCACAGTTCTTTTGTTCTGAGGAAGCTCACTGTTCTGGCCCTATAGGAAACACAGTAGAGTAGAATAGTGCTCTTTTCTGAAAAGCAGAGTGTGTTTCTTGTAAGCGAGCTAGTGTTTGTTTCCCAGTCAGAAATGGAGTTGAATCACATGCAGTTTCTAGTCCTACGAGCAAGAGTTGTTTTCTTGTAAGTAGAGTCACTATTGCAATCCAATTGCAACACAGTGCAAATAGCACTCGCATGTGTTCCCAGCAAGTACTGTGTATTGGACTGAAGAGAAGCTCCTCTTCTTGTCAGTTTCCTAAGCAGAGTGGAAGTAGATATGACCCTTGTGTGTAGGAAGCTAGTTCTTTTATGCTGAGCAAGCTCACTGTTCTGGCCATATATGAAACACAGTAGAGTAGAAGAGTGCTCTTTTCCCAATAGCAGAGTGTGTTTCTTGTAAGGCGAGCTAGTGTTTGTTTCCCAGTCAGAAATGTAGTTGAATCACATGCAGTTTCTGGTCCTACGAGCAAGAGTTGTTTTCTGATAAGTGGAGTCACTATTGCGATCCATTTGCCACACAGTGCAAATAGCACTCGCATCAGTTCCCAGCAAGTACTGTGTATTGGACTGAAGAGAAGCTCCTGTTTTGTCAGTTTCCAAAGCAGAGTGGAAATAGATATGGCCCGTGTGTGTAGAAAGCACAGTTCTTTTGTTCTGAGCAAGCTCACTGTTCTGGCCCTCTAGGAAACACAGTAGAGTAGAAGAGTGCTCTTTTCTCAAAAGCAGAGTGTGTTTCTTGTAAGGCGAGCTAGTGTTTGTTTCCCAGTCAGAAATGGAGTTGAATCTCATGCAGTTTTTTGTCCTTACGAGCAAGACTTCTTTTCCATTAAGAAGAGTCACTATTGTGCTCCCATTGCCGTACACAGTGCAAATAGCCCTCGCGTCTGTTCCCAGCAAGTACAGTGTATTGGACTGAAGAGAAGCTACTGTTCTTGTCAATTTCCTAAGCAGAGTTGAAGTAGATATGGCCCGTATGGGTAAAAAGAACAGTTCTTTTGTTCTGAGCAAGCTCACTGTTCTGGACCTATAGGAGAAAGAGTAGAGTAGAAGAGTGTTCTTTTCTCAAAAGCAGAGTGTGTTTCTTGTAAGGCGAGCTAGTGTTTGTTTCCCTGTCAATCTGGAGTTGAATCACATGCACTTTCTGGTCCTACGAAAAAGACTAGTTTTCTGGTAAGAAGAGTCACTAATGCGATCCATTTGCCCTACATTGCAAATAGCACTCGCGTCTGTTCCCAGCAAGTACAGTGTTGTGGACTGAAGAGAAGCTCCTGTTCTTGTCAGTTTCCTAAGCAGAGTTGAAGTAGGTATGGCCCGTGTGTGTAGGAAGAACAGTACTTTTTTTCTGAGCAAGCTTACTGTTCTGGCCCTATAGGAAACACAGTAGAGTAGAAGAGTGCTCTTTTCTCAAAAGCAGAGTGTGTTTCTTGTAAGGCGAGCTAGTGTTTGTTTCCCAGTCAGAAATGGAGTTGAATCACATGCAGTTTCTAGTCCTACGAGCAAGAGTTGATTTCTTGTAAGTAGAGTCACTATTGCGATCCAATTGCAACACCGTGCAAATAGCACTCGCATCTGTTCCCAGCAAGTACTGTGTTTTGGACTGAAGAGAAGCTCCTCTTCTTGTCAGTTTTTTAAGCAGAGTGGAAGTAGATATGACCCTTGTGTGTAGGAAGCTAGTTCTTTTATGCTGAGCAAGCTCACTATTCTGGCCATATATGAAACACAGTATAGTAGAAGAGTGCTCTTTTCCCAATAGCAGAGTGTGTTTCTTGTAAGGCGAGCTAGTGTTTGTTTCCCAGTCAGAAATGGAGTTGAATCACATGCAGTTTCTGGTCCTACGAGCAAGAGTTGTTTTCTGGTAAGTAGAGTCACTATTGCGATCCATTTGCCACACAGTGCAAATAGCACTCGCGTCTGTTGCCAGCAATACAGTGTATTGGACTGAAGAGAAGCTCCTGTTCTTGTCAGTTTCTTAAGCGGAGTTGAAGTAGGTATGGCCCGTGTGTGTAGTAAGCACAGTTCTTTTGTTCTGAGCAAGCTCACTGTTCTGGCCTTATAGAAAACACAGTAGAGTAGAAGAGTGCTCTTTTCTCAATAGCAGAGTATGTTTCTTTGAAGGCGAGCTAGTGTTTGTTTCCCAGTCAGAAATGGACTTGAATCACATGCAGTTTTATGTCCTACGAGCAAGACTTGTTTTCTGTTAAGAAGAGTCACTATTGTGCTCCCATTGCCATACAGAGTGCAAATAGCACTCGCGTCTGTTCCCAGCAAGTACAGTGTATTGGACTGAAGAGAAGCTACTGTTCTTGTCAATTTCCTAAGCAGAGTTGAAGTAGATATGGCCCGTGTTTGTAAAAAGAACAGTTCTTTTGTTCTGAGCAAGCTCACTGTTCTGGTCCTATAGGAGAAAGAGTAGAGTAGAAGAGTGCTCTTTTCTCAAAAGCAGAGTGTGTTTCTTGTAAGGCGAGATAGTGTTTGTTTCCCTGTCAAACTGGAGTTGAATCACATGCACTTTCTGGTCCTACGAACAAGACTAGATTTCTGGTAAGAAGAGTCACTAATGCGATCCATTTGCCACACATTGCAAATAGCACTCGCGTCTGTTCCCAGCAAATACAGTGTATTGGACTGAAGAGAAGCTCCTCTTCTTGTCAGTTTCCTAAGCAGAGTGGAACTAGATGTGGCCCGTGTGTGTAGAAAGCACAGTTCTTTTGTTCTGAGCAAGCTCACTGTTCTGGCCCTATAGGAAACACAGTAGAGTAGAAGAGTGCTCTTTTCTCAAAAGCAGAGTGTGTTTCTTATAAGGCGAGCTAGTGTTTGTTTCCCAGTCAGAAATGGAGTTGAATCAGATGCAGTTTCTGGTCCTACGAGCCAGAATTGTTTTCTGGTAAGAAGAGTCACTAATGCGATCGATTTGCCACACTGTGCAAATAGAACTCGCGTCTGTTCCCAGCAAGTACAGTGTATTGGACTGAAGAGAAGCTACTATTCTTGTCAGTTTCCTAAGTAGAGTGGAAATAGATATGGCCCGTGTGTGTAGGAGCACAGTTCTTTTGTTCTGAGCAAGCTCACTGTTCTGGCCCTATAGGAAACACAGTGTAGTAGAAGAGTGCTCTTTTCTCAAAAGCAGTGTGTGTTTCTTGTACTGCGAGCTAGTATTTGTTTTCCTGTAAGAAATGGAGTTTAATCGCATGCAGTTTCTGGTCCTATGAGCAAGACTTGTTTTCTGGTAAGAAGAGTCACTATTGCGATCCATTTGCCACACAGTGCAAATAGCACTCGGTTCTGTTGCCAACAAGTACAGTGTATTGGACTGAAGAGAAGCTACTGTTCTTGTCAGTTTCCTAAGCAGAGTTGAAGTAGATATGGCCCGTGTGTGTAGGAAGCACAGTTCTTTTGTTCTCAGCAAGCTCACTGTTCTGGTCCTATAGGAAACACAATAGAGTAGAAGAGTGCTTTTTCTCAAAAGCAGAGTGTGTTTCTTGTAAGGCGAGCTAGTGTTTGTTTCCCAGTCAGAAATGGAGTTGAATCACATGCAGTTTCTGGTCCTACGAGCAAGACTTATTTTCTGGTAAGAAGAGTCACTATTGCGATCCATTTGCCACACAGAGTAAATAGCACTCGCGTCTGTTGATAGCAATACAGTGTATTGGACTGAAGAGAAGCTCCTATTCTTGTCAGTTACCTAAGCAGAGTTGAAGTTTGTATGGCCCGTGTGTGTAGTAAGCACAGTTCTTTTGTTCTGAGCAAGCTCACTGTTCTGGCCTTATAGTAAACACAGTAGAGTAGAAGAGTGCTCTTTTCTCAATAGCAGAGTGTGTTTCTTTGAAGGCGAGCTAGTGTTTGTTTCCCAGTCAGAAATGGACTTGAATCACATGCAGTTTCTTGTCCTACGAGCAAGAGTTGTTTTCTGGTAAGAAGAGTCACTCTTGCGATCCCATAGCCATACAGAGTGCAAGTAGCACTCGCATCTGTTTCCAGCAAGTACAGTGTATTGGACTGAAGAGAAGCTCCTGTTCTTGTCAGTTTCCTAAGCAGAGTTGAAGTAGATATGGCCCCAGTGTGTAGGAAGAACAGTTCTTTTGTTCTGAGCAAGCTCACTGTTCTGGCCCTATAGGAAACACAGTAGAGTAGAGAGTGCTCTTTTCTCAAAAGCAGAGTGTGTTTCTTGTAAAACGAGCTAGTGTTTGTTTCCCAGTCAGAAATGGAGTTGAATCACATGCAGTTTCTTGTCCTACGAGCAAGACTTGTTTTCTGTTAAGAAGAGTCACTATTGAGCTCCCATTGCCGTACACAGTGCAAATAGCACTCGCGTCTGTTCCCAGCAAGTACAGTGTATTGGACTGAAGAGAAACTACTGTTCTTGTCAATTTCCTAAGCAGAGTTGACGTAGATATGGCCCGTGTTTGTAAAAAGAACAGTTCTTTTGTTCTGAGCAAGCTCACTGTTCTGGCCCTATAGGAGAAAGAGTAGAGTAGAAGAGTGCTCTTTTCTCAAAAGCAGAGTGTGTTTCTTGTAAGGCGAGCTAGTGTTTCTTTCCCTGTCAAACTGGAGTTGAATCACATGCACTTTCTGGTCCTACGAACAAGACTAGTTTTCTGGTAAGAAGAGTCACTAATGCGATCCATTTGCCACACATTGCAAATAGCACTCGCGTCTGTTCCCAGCAAGTACAGTGTATTGGACTGAAGAGAAGCTCCTGTTCTTGTAAGTTTCCTAAGCAGAGTTGAGTAGATATGGCCCGTGTGTGTAGGAAGCACACTTGTTTTGTTCTGAGGAAGCTCACTGTTCTGGCCCTATAGGAAACACAGTAGAGTAGAAGAGTGCTCTTTTCTCAAAAGCAGAGTGTGTTTCTTGTAAGGTGAGCTAGTGTTTGTTTCCCAGTCAGAAATGGAGTTGAATCACATGCAGTTTCTAGTCCTACAAGCAAGAGTTGTTTTCTAGTAAGTAGAGTCACTATTGCGATCCAATTGCAACACAGTGCAAATAGCACTCGCATCTGTTCCCAGCAAGTACTGTGTATTGGACTGAAGAGAAGCTCCTCTTTTTGTCAGTTTCCTAAGCAGAGTGGAAGTAGATATGACCCTTGTGTGTAGGAAGCTAGTTCTTTTATGCTGAGCAAGCTCACTGTTCTGGCCATATATGAAACACAGTAGAGTAGAAGAGTGCTCTTTTCCCAATAGCAGAGTGTGTTTCTTGTAAGGCGAGCTAGTGTTTGTTTCCCAGTCAGAAATGGAGTTGAATCACATGCAGTTTCTGGTCCTACGAGCAAGAGTTGTTTTCTGGTAAGTAGAGTCACTATTGCGATCCATTTGACACACAGTGCAAATAGCACTCGCATCAGTTCCCAGCAAGTACTGTGTATTGGACTGAAGAGAAGCTCCTGTTTTGTCAGTTTCCAAAGCAGAGTGGAAATAGATATGGCCCGTGTGAGTAGGAAGCACAGTTCTTTTGTTCTGAGAAAGCTCACTGTTCTGGCCCTCTAGGAAACACAGTAGAGTAGAAGAGTGCTCTTTTCTCAAAAGCAGAGTGTGTTTCTTGTAAGGCGAGCTAGGGTTTGTTTCCCAGTCAGAAATGGAGTTGAATCACATGCAGTTTCTTGTCCTACGAGCAAGACTTGTTTTCTGTTAAGAAGAGTCACTATTGTGCTCCCATTGCCTTACACAGTGCAAATAGCACTCGCGTCTGTTCCCAGCAAGTACAGTGTATTGGACTGAAGAGAAGCTACTGTTCTTGTCAATTTCCTAAGCAGAGTTGAAGCAGATATGGCCCGTGTGTGTAAAAAGAACAGTTCTTTTGTTCTGAGCAAGCTCACTGTTCTGGCCCTATAGGAGAAAGAGTAGAGTAGAAGAGTGCTCTTTTCTCAAAAGCAGAGTGTGTTTCTTGTAAGGCGAGCTAGTGTTTGTTTCCCTGTCAAACTGGAGTTGAATCACATGCACTTTCTTTTCCTACGAACAAGACTAGTTTTCTGGTAAGAAGAGTCACTAATGCGATCCTTTTGCCCTACATTGCAAATAGCACTCGCGTCTGTTCCCAGCAAGTACAGTGTATTGGACTGAAGAGAAGCTCCTGTTCTTGTCAGTTTCCTAAGCACAGTTGAAGTAGATATGGCCCGTGTGTGTAGGAAGAACAGTTCTTTTGTTCTGAGCAAGGTCACTGCTCTGGCCCTATAGGAAACACAGTAGAGTAGAAGTGTGCTCTTTTCTCAAAAGCAGAGTGTGTTCCTTGTAAGGCGAGCTAGTGTTTGTTTCCCAGTCAGAAATGGAGTTGAATCACATGCAGTTTCTAGTCCTACGAGCAAGAGTTGTTTTCTTGTAAGTAGACTCACTATTGCGATCCAATTGCAACACAGTGCAAATAGCACTCGCATCGGTTCCCAGCAAGTACTGTGTATTGGACTGAAGAGAAGCTCCTCTTCTTGTCAGTTTCCTAAGCAGAGTGGAAGTAGATATGACCCTTGTGTGTAGGAAGCTAGTTCTTTTATGCTGAGCAAGCTCACTGTTCTGGCCATATATGAAACACAGTAGAATAGAAGAGTGCTTTTTTCCCAATAGCAGAGTGTGTTTCTTGTAAGGCGAGCTAGTGTTTGTTTCCCAGTCAGAAATGGAGTTGAATCACATGCAGTTTCTGGTCCTACGAGCAAGAGTTGTTTTCTGGTAAGTAGAGTCACTATTGCGATCCATTTGCCACACTGTGCAAATGGCACTCGCATCAGTTCCCAGCAAGTACTGTGTATTGGACTGAAGAGAAGCTCCTGTTTTGTCAGTTTCCAAAGCAGAGTGGAAATAGATATGGCCCGTGTGTGTAGGAAGCACAGTTCTTTTGTTCTGAGCAAGCTCACTGTTCTGGCCCTCTAGGAAACACAGTAGAGTAGAAGAGTGCTCTTTTCTCAAAAGCAGAGTGTGTTTCTTGTAAAACGAGCTAGTGTTCATTTCCCAGTCAGAAATGGAGTTTAATCACATGCAGTTTCTTGTCCTACGAGCAAGACTTGTTTTCTGTTAAGAAGAGTCACTATTGTGCTCCCATTGCCGTACACAGTGCAATTAGCACTCGCGTCTGTTCTCAGCAAGTACAGTGTATTGGACTGAAGAGAAGCTACTGTTCTTGTCAATTTCCTAAGCAGAGTTGAAGTAGATATGGCCCGTGTGTGTAAAAAGAACAGTTCTTTTGTTCTGAGCAAGCTCACTGTTCTGGCCCTATAATAGAAAGAGTAGAGTAGAAGAGTGCTCTTTTCTCAAAAGCAGAGTGTGTTTCTTGTAAGGCGAGCTAGTGTTTGTTTCCCAGTCAGAAATGGAGTTGAATCACATGCAGTTTCTTGTCCTACGAGCAAGACTTGTTTTCTGTTAAGAAGAGTCACTATTGTGCTCCCATTGCCATACACAGTGCAAATAGCACTCGCGTCTGTTCCCAGCAAGTACAGTGTATTGGACTGAAGAGAAGCTACTGTTCTTGTCAATTTCCTAAGCAGAGTTGAAGCAGATATGGCCCGTGTGTGTAAAAAGAACAGTTCTTTTGTTCTGAGCAAGCTCACTGTTCTGGCCCTATAGGAGACAGAGGAGAGTAGAAGAGTGCTCTTTTCTCAAAAGCAGAGTGTGTTTCTTGTAAGGCGAGCTAGTGTTTGTTTCCCTGTCAAACTGGAGTTGAATCTCATGCACTTTCTTTTCCTACAAACAAGACTAGTTTTCTGGTAAGAAGAGTCACTAATGCGATCCATTTGCCCTACATTGCAAATAGCACTCGCGTCTGTTCCCAGCAAGTACAGTGTATTGGACTGAAGAGAAGCTCCTGTTCTTGTCAGTTTCCTAAGCAGAGTTGAAGTAGATATGGCCCGTGTGTGTAGGAAGAACAGTTCTTTTGTTCTGAGCAAGCTCACTGTTCTGGCCCTATAGGAAACACAGTAGAGTAGAAGAGTGCTCTTTTCTCAAAAGCAGAGTGTGTTCCTTGTAAGGCGAGCTAGTGTTTGTTTCCCAGTCAGAAATGGAGTGGAATCACATGCAGTTTCTAGTCCTACGAGCAAGAGTTGTTTTCTTGTAAGTAGAGTCACTATTGCGATCCAATTGCAACACAGTGCAAATAGCACTCGCATCTGTTCCCAGCAAGTACTGTGTATTGGACTGAAGAGAAGCTCCTCCTCTTGTCAGTTTCCTAAGTAGAGTGGAAGTAGATATGACCCTTGTGTGTAGGAAGCTAGTTCTTTTATGCTGAGCAAGCTCACTGTTCTGGCCATATATGAAACACAGTAGAATAGAAGAGTGCTCTTTTCCCAATAGCAGAGTGTGTTTCTTGTAAGGCGAGCTAGTGTTTGTTTCCCCGACAGAAATGGAGTTGAATCACATGCAGTTTCTGGTCCTACGAGCAAGAGTTGTTTTCTGGTAAGTAGAGTCACTATTGCGATCCATTTGCCACACAGTACCAATGGCACTCGCATCAGTTCCCAGCAAGTACTGTGTATTGGACTGAAGAGAAGCACCTGTTTTGTCAGTTTCCAAAGCAGAGTGGAAATAGATATGGCCCGTGTGTGTAGGAAGCACAGTTCTTTTGTTCTGAGCAAGCTCACTGTTCTGGCCCTCTAGGAAACACAGTAGAGTAGAAGAGTGCTCTTTTCTCAAAAGCAGAGTGTGTTTCTTGTAAGGCGAGCTACTGTTTGTTTCCCTGTCAGAAATGGAGTTGAATCACATGCAGTTTCTTGTCCTACGAGCAAGATTTGTTTTCTGGTAAGAAGATTCACTAATGCGTTCCATTTGCCACACAGTACAAATAGCACTCGCGTCTGTTCCCAGCAAGTACAGTGTATTGGTCTGAAGAGAAGCTACTATTCTTGTCAGTTTCCTAAGGAGAGGGGAAATAGATATGGCCCATGTGTGTAGGAGCACAGTTCTTTTGTTCTGAGCAAGCTCACTGTTCTGGCCCTATAGGAAACACAGTATAGTAGAAGAGTGCTCTTTTCTCAAAAGCAGTGTGTGTATCTTGTACTGTGGGCTAGTGTTTGTTTCCCTGTTAGAAATGGAGTTGAATCACATGCAGTTTCTGGTCCTACGAGCAAGACTTGTTTTCTGGTAAGAAGAGTCACTATTGTGATCCATTTGCCACACAGTGCAAATAGCACTCGCGTCTGTTCCCAGCAAGTACAGTGTATTGGACTGAAGAGAAGCTACTATTCTTGTCAGTTTCCTAAGCAGAGTGGAAATAGATATGGCCCGTGTGTGTAGGAGCACAGTTCTTTTGTTTTGAGCAAGCTTCCTGTTCTGGCCATATATGAAACACAGTAGAGTAGAAGAGTGCTCTTTTCCCAATAGCAGAGTGTGTTTCTTGGACAGCGAGCTCGTGTTTGTTTCCCAGTCAGAAATGGAGTTGAATCACATGCAGTTTCTGGTCCTACGAGCAAGAGTTTTTTTCTGGTAAGAAGAATCTTCATTGCGTTCTAATTGCCATACACAGTGCAAGTAGCACTCGCATCTGTTCCCAGCAAGTACAGTGTATTGGAATGAAGAGAAGCTACTGTTCTTGTCAGTTTCCTAAGAAGAGTTGAAGTAGATATGGCCCATGTGTTTAGCAAGCACAGTTCTTTTGTTCTAAGCAAACTCACTGTTCTGGCCCTCTAGGAAACACAGTAGAGTAGAAGAGTGCTCTTTTCTCAAAAGCAGAGTGTGTTTCTTGTAAGGTGAGCTAGTGTTTGTTTCCCTGTCAGAAATGGAGTTGAATCACATGCAGTTTCTGTTCCTACGAGCAAGACTTATTTTCTGGTAAGAAGAGTCACTCTTGCGATCCCATTTCCATACAGAGTGCAAGTAGCACTCGCATCTGTTTCCAGCAAGTACTGTGTATTGGACTGAAGAGAAGCTCCTGTTTTGTCAGTTTCCTAAGCAGAGTGGAAACAGATATGGCCCGTGTGTGTAGGAAGTAGAGTTCTTTTGTTCTCAGCAAGCTCACTGTTCTGGCCCTCTAGGAAACACAGTAGAGTAGAAGAGTGCTCTTTTCTCAAAAGCAGAGTGTGTTTCTTGTAAGGCGAGCTAGTGTTTGTTTCCCAGTCAGAAATGGAGTTGAATCACATGCAGTTTCTTGTCCTACGAGCAAGACTTTTTTTCCGTTAAGAAGAGTCACTATTGTGCTCCCATTGCCGTCCACAGTGCAAATAGCACTCGCATCTGTTCCCAGCATGTACAGTGTATTGGACTGAAGAGAAGCTACTGTTCTTGTCAATTTCCTAAGCAGAGTTGAAGTAGATATGGCCCGTGTGTGTAAAAAGAACAGTTCTTCTGTTCTGAGCAAGCTCACTGTTCTGGCCCTATAGGAGACAGAGGAGAGTAGAAGAGTGCTCTTTTCTCAAAAGCAGAGTGTGTTTCTTGTAAGGCGAGCTAGTGTTTGTTTCCCTGTCAAACTGGAGTTGAATCACATGCAGTTTTTGTCCTACGAACAAGACTTGTTTTCTGGTAAGAAGAGTCACTATTGCGATCCATTTGCCACAGAGTGCAAATAGCACTCGCGTATGTTCCCAGCAAGTACAGTGTATTGGACTGAAGAGAAGCTCCTGTTCTTGTCAGTTTCCTAAGCAGAGTTGAAGTAGATATGGCCCGTGTGTGTAGGAAGAACAGTTCTTTTGTTCTGAGCAAGCTCACTGTTCTGGCCCTATAGGAAACACAGTAGAGTAGAAGAGTGCACTTTTCTCAAAAGCAGAGTGTGTTTCTTATAAGGAGAGCTAGTGTTTGTTTCCCTGTCAGAAATGGAGTTGAATCAGATGCAGTTTCTGGTCCTACGAGCCAGACTTGTTTTCTGGTAAGAACAGTCACTAATGCGATCCATTTGCCACACATTGCAAATAGCACTCGCGTCTGTTCCCAGCAAGTACAGTGTATTGGACTGAAGAGAAGCTACTATTCTTGTCAGTTTCCTAAGCAGAGTGGAAATAGATATGGCCCGTGTGTGTAGGAGCACAGTTCTTTTGTTCTGAGCAAGCTTCCTGTTCTGGCCCTATAGGAAACACAGTATAGTAGAAGAGTCCTCTTTTCTCAAAAGCAGTGTGGGTTTCTTGTACTGCGAGCTAGTGTTTGTTTCCCTGTTAGAAATGGAGTTTAATCACATGCAGTTTCTGGTCCTACGAGCAAGACTTGTTTTCTGGTAAGAAGAGTCACTATTGCGATCCATTTGCCACACAGTGCAAATAGCACTCGCATCTGTTTCCAACAAGTACAGTGTATTGTACTGAAGAGAAGCTACTGTTCTTGTCAGTTTCCTAAGCAGAGTTGAAGTAGATATGGCCCGTGTGTGTAGGAAGCACAGTACTTTTGTTCTCAGGAAGCTCATTGTTCTGGTCCTATAGGAAACACAATAGAGTAGAAGAGTGCTTTTTCTCAAAAGCAGAGTGTGTTTTTTTTAAGGCGTACTAGTGTTTGTTTCCCTGTCAGAAATGGAGTTGAATCACATGCAGTTTCTGGTCCTACGAGCAAGACTTATTTTCTGGTAAGAAGAGTCACTATTGCGATCTATTTGCCACACAGTGTAAATAGCACTCGCGTCTGTTGCCAGCAATACAGTGTATTGGACTGAAGAAGAGCTCCTGTTCTTGTCAGTTTCCTAAGCAGAGTTGAAGTAGGTATGGCCCGTGTGTGTAGTAAGCACAGTTCTTTTGTTCTGAGCAAGCTCACTGTTCTGGCCCTCTAGGAAACACAATAGAGTAGAAGAGTGCTCTTTTCTCAATAGCAGAGTGTGTTTCTTGTAAGGCGAGCTAGTGTTTGTTTCCCATTCAGAAATGGAGTTCATTCACATGCAGTTTCTTGTCCTACGAGCAAGACTTGTTTTCTGTTAAGAAGAGTCACTACTGTGCTCCCATTGCCGTACACAGTGCAAATAGCACTCGCGTCTGTTCCCAGCAAGTACAGTGTATTGGACTGAAGAGAAGCTACTGTTCTTGTCAATTTCCTAAGCAGAGTTGAAGTAGATATGGCCCGTGAGTAAAAAAAGAACAGTTCTTTTGTTCTGAGCAAGCTCACTGTTCTGGCCCTATAGGAGACAGAGTAGAGTAGAAGAGTGCTCTTTTCTCAAAAGCAGAGTGTGTTTCTTGTAAGGCGAGCTAGTGTTTGTTTCCCAGTCAGAAATGGAGTTGAATCACATGCAGTTTTTGTCCTACGAACAAGACTTGTTTTCTGGTAAGAAGAGTCACTAATGCGATCCATTTGCCACACATTGCAAATAGCACTCGCGTATGTTCCCAGCAAGTACAGTGTATTGGACTGAAGAGAAGCTCCTGTTCTTGTCAGTTTCCTAAGAAGAGTTGAAGTAGATATGGCCCGTGTGTGTAGGAAGAACAGTTCTTTTGTTCTGAGCAAGCTCACTGTTTTGGCCATATAGGAAACACAGTAGAGTAGAAGAGTGCTCTTTTCTCAAAAGCAGAGTGTGTTTCTTGTAAGGCGAGCTAGTGTTTGTTTCCCTTTCAGAAATGGAGTTGAATCAGATGCAGTTTCTGATCCTACGAGCCAGACTTGATTTCTGGTAAGAAGAGTCACTAATGCGATCGATTTGCCACACTGTGCAAATAGCACTCGCGTCTGTTCCCAGCAAGTACAGTGTATTGGACTGAAGAGAAGCTACTATTCTTGTCAGTTTCCTAAGTAGAGTGGAAATAGATATGGCCCGTGTGTGTAGGAGCACAGTTCTTTTGTTCTGAGCAAGCTCACTGTTCTGGCCCTATAGGAAACACAGTATATTTGAAGAGTGCTCTTTTCTCAAAAGCAGTGTGTGTTTCTTGTACTGCGAGGTAGTGTTTGTTTCCCAGTCAGAAATGGAGTTGAATCACATGCAGTTTCTGGTCCTACGAGCAAGAGTTTTTTCTGGTAAGAAGAGTCTCTATTCCGTTCTAATTGCCATATACAGTGCAAGTAGCACTCGCATCTGTTCCCAGCAAGTACAGTGTATTGGAATGAAGAGAAGCTACTGTTCTTGTCAGTTTCCTAAGCAGTGTTGAAGTAGATATGGCCCATGTGTTTAGGAAGCACAGTTCTTTTGTTCTGAGCAAACTCACTGTTCTGGCCCTCTAGGAAACACAGTAGAGTAGAAGAGTGCTCTTTTCTCAAAATCAGAGTGTCTTTCTTGTAAGGCGAGCTAGTGTTTGTTTCCCTGTCAGAAATGGAGTTTAATCACATGCAGTTTCCTGTCCTACGAGCAAGACTTGTTTTCCGTTAAGAAGAGTCACTATTGTGCTCCCATTTCCGTACACAGTGCAAATAGCACTCGCGTCTGTTCCCAGCAAGTACAGTGTATTGGACTGAAGAGAAGCTACTGTTCTTGTCAATTTCCTAAGCAGAGTTGAAGTAGATATGGCCCGTGTGTGTAAAAAGAACAGTTCTTTTGTTCTGAGCAAGCTCACTGTTCTGGCCCTATAGGAGAAAGAGTAGAGTAGAAGAGTGCTCTTTTCTCAAAAGCAGAGTGTGTTTCTTGTAAGGCGAGCTAGTGTTTGTTTCCCTGTGAAACTGGAGTTGAATCACATGCACTTTCTGGTCCTACGAACAAGACTAGTTTTCTGGTAAGAAGAGTCACTAATGCGATCCATTTGCCACACATTGCAAATAGCACTCGCGTCTGTTCCCAGCAAGTACAGTGTATTGGACTGAAGAGAAGCTCCTGTTCTTGTCAGTTTCCTAAGCAGAGTTGAAGTAGATATGGCGCGTGTGTGTAGGAAGCACAGTTCTTTTGTTCTGAGCAAGCTCAAGTTCTGGCCCTATAGGAAACACAGTGGAGTAGAAGAGTGTTCTTTTCTCAAATGCAGAGTGTGTTTCTTGTAAGGCGAGCTATTGTTTGTTTCCCTGTCAGAAATGGAGTTGAATCAGATGCAGTTTCTTTTCCTACGAGCCAGACTTGGTTTCTGGTAAGAAGAGTCACTAATGCGATCCATTTGCCACACTGTGCAAATAGCACTCACGTCTGTTCCCAGCAAGTACAGTGTATTGGACTGAAGAGAAGCTACTATTCTTGTCAATTTCCTAAGCAGAGTGGAAATAGATATGGCCCATGTGTGTAGGAGCACAGTTCTTTTGTTCTGAGCAATCTCCCTGTTCTGGCCCTATTGGAAACACAGTATAGTAGAAGAGTGCTCTTTTCTCAAAAGCAGTGTGTGTTTCTTGTACTGCGAGCTAGTGTTTGTTTCCCTGTTAGAAATGGAGTTTAATCACATGCAGTTTCCGGTCCTACAAGCAATACGTGTTTTCTGGTAAGAAGAGTCACTATTGCGATCCATTTGCCACACAGTACAAATAGCACTCGCGTCTGTTCCCAGCAAGTACAGTGTATTGGACTGAAGAGAAGCTCCTGTTCTTGTCAGTTTCCTAAGCAGAGTTGAAGTAGATATGGCCCGTGTGTGTAGGAAGCACAGTTCTTTTGTTCTGAGGAAGCTCACTGTGCTGGCCCTATAGGAAACACAGTAGAGTAGAAGAGTGCTCTTTTCTCAAAAGCAGAGTGTGTTTCTTGTAAGGCGAGCTAGTGTTTGTTTCCCTGTCAAACTGGAGTTGAATCACATGCACTTTCTGGTCCTACGAACAAGACTTGTTTTCTGGTAAGAAGAGTCACTAATGTGATCCATTTGCCACACAGTGCAAATAGCACTCGCGTATGTTCCCAGCAAGTACAGTGTATTGGACTGAAGAGAAGCTCCTGTTCTTGTCAATTTCCTAAGCAGAGTTGAAGTAGATATGGCCCATGTGTGTAGGAAGCACAGTTCTTTTGTTCTGAGCAAGCTCACTGTTCTGGCCCTATAGGAAACACAGTAGAGTAGAAGAGTGCTCTTTTCTCAAAAGCAGAGTGTGTTTCTTGTAAGGCGAGCTAGTGTTTGTTTCCCTGTCAGAAATGGAGTTGAATCACATGCAGTTTCTGGTCCTACGAGCAAGACTTGTTTTCTGGTAAGAAGAGTCACTATTCTATCCATTTGCCACACAGTACAAACAGCACTCGCGTCTGTTCCCAGCAAGTACAGTGTATTGGACTGAAGAGAAGATACTGTTCTTGTCAGTTTCCTAAGCAGAGTTGAAATAGATATGGCCAGTGTGTGTAGGAAGCACAGTTCTTTTGTTCTGAGCAAGCTCACTCTTCTGGCCCTATAGGAAACACAGTGGAGTAGAAGAGTGTTCTTTTCTCAAATGCAGAGTGTGTTTCTTTGAAGGCGAGCTAGTGTTTGTTTCCCAGTCAGAAATGGAGTTGAATCACATGCAGTTTCTGGTCCTACGACCAAGAGTTTTTTTCTGGTAAGAAGAGTCTCTATTGCATTCTAATTGCCATACACAGTGCAAATAGCACTCGCATCTGTTCCCAGCAAGTACAGTGTATTGGAATGAAGAGAAGCCAATGTTCTTCTCAATTTCCTAAGCAGAGTTGAAGTAGATATGGCCCATGTGTTTAGGAAGCACAGTTCTTTTGTTTGAGCAAGCTCACTGTTCTGACCGTATAGGAGAAATAGTAGAGTAGAAGAGTGCTCTTTTCTCAAAAGCAGAGTGTGTTTCTTGTAAGGCGAGCTAGTGTTTGTTTCCCTGTGAGAAATGGAGTTGAATCAGAAGCAGTTTCTGGTCCTACGAGCCAGACTTGTTTTCTGGTAAGAAGAGTCACTAATGCGATCGATTTGCCACACTGTGCAAATAGCACTCGCATCTGTTCCCAGCAAGTACAGTGTATTGGACTGAAGAGAAGCTACTATTCTTGTCAATTTCCTAAGCAGAGTGGAAATAGATATGGCCCGTGTGTGTAGGAGCACAGTTCTTTTGTTCTGAGCAATCTCCCTGTTTTGGCCCTATAGGAAACACAGTATAGTAGAAGAATGCTCTTTTCTCAAAAGCAGTGTGTGTTCTTGTACTGCGAGCTAGTGTTTGTTTCCCTGTCAGAAATGGAGTTGAATCACATGCACTTTCTTGTTTTACGAACAAGACTAGTTTTCTGGTAAGAAGAGTCACTAATGCGATCCATTTGCCAAAAAAATTGCAAATAGCACTCGCGTCTGTTCCCAGCAAATACAGTGTATTGGACTGAAGAGAAGCTCCTGTTCTTGTCAGTTTCCTAAGCAGAGTTGAAGTAGATATGGCCCGTGTGTGTAGGAAGCACAGTTCTTTTGTTCTGAGGAAGCTCACTGTTCTGGCCCTATAGGAAACACAGTAGAGTAGAAGAGTGCTCTTTTCTCAAAAGCAGAGTGTGTTTCTTGTAAGGCGAGCTAGTGCTTGTTTCCCAGTCAGAAATAGAGTTGAATCACATGCAGTTTCTAGTCCTACGAGCAAGAGTTGTTTTCTTGTAAGTAGAGTCACTATTGCGATCCAATTGCAACACAGTGCAAATAGCACTCGCATCTGTTCCCAGCAAGTACTGTGTATTGGACTGAAAAGAAGCTCCTCTTCTTGTCAGTTTCCTAAGCAGAGTGGATGTAGATTTGACCCTTGTGTGTAGGAAGCTAGTTCTTTTATGCTGAGCAAGCTCACTGTTCTGGCCCTATAGGAAACACAGTAGAGTAGAAGAGTGCTCTTTACCCAAAAAGCAGAGTGTGTTTCTTGTAAGGCGAGCTAGTGTTTGTTTCCCAGTCAGAAATGGAGTTGAATCACATGCAGTTTCTGGTCCTACGAGCAAGAGTTGTTTTCTGGTAAGAAGAGTCACTATTATGATCCATTTGCCACACAGTGCAAATAGCACTCACATAAGTTCCCAGCAAGTACTGTGTATTGGACTGAAGAGAAGCTCCTGTTTTGTCAGTTTCCTAAGCAGAGTGGAAATAGATATGGCCCGTGTGTGTAGGAAGCACAGTTCTTTTGTTCTGAGCAGGCTCACTGTTCTGGTTCTATAGGAAACACAGTAGAGTAGAAGAGTGCTCTTTTCTCAAAGGCAGAGTGTATTTCTTGTAAGGCGAGCTAGTGTTTGTTTCCCAGTCAGAAATGGAGTTGAATCACATGCAGTTTCTTGTCCTACGAGCAAGACTTGTTTTCCGTTAAGAAGAGTCACTATTGTGCTCCCATTGCCCTACACAGTGCAAATAGCACTCGCGTCTGTTCCCAGCAAGTACAGTGTATTGGACTGAAGAGAAGCTACTGTTCTTGTCAATTTCCTAAGCAGAGTTGAAGTAGATATGGCCCGTGTGTGTGTAAAAAGAACAGTTCTTTTGTTCTGAGCAAGCTCACTGTTCTGGCCCTATAGGAGACAGAGTAGAGTAGATGAGTGCTCTTTTCTCAAAAGCACAGTGTGTTTCTTGTAAGGCGAGCTAGTGTTTGTTTCCCAGTCAGAAATGGAGTTGAATCACATGCAGTTTTTGTCCTACGAACAAGACTTGTTTTCTTTTAAGAAGAGTCACTAATGCGATCGATTTGACACAGTGCAAATAGCACTCGCGTATGTTCCCAGCAAGTACAGTGTATTGGACTGAAGAGAAGCTCCTGTTCTTGTCAGTTTCCTAAGCAGAGTTGAAGTAGATATGGCCCGTGTGTGTAGGAAGAACAGTTCTTTTGTTCTGAGCAAGCTCACTGTTTTGGCCATATAGGAAACACAGAAGAATAGAAGAGTGCTCTTTTCTCAAAAGCAGAGTGTGTTTCTTGTAAGGCGAGCTAGTGTTTGTTTCCCAGTCAGAAATGGAGTTGAATCAGATGCAGTTTCTGGTCCTACGAGCCAGACTTGTTTTCTGGTAAGAAGAGTCACTGATGCGATCCATTTGCCACATGGTGCAAATAGCACTCGCGTCTGTTCCCAGCAAGTACAGTGTATTGGACTGAAGAGAAGCTACTATTCTTGTCAGTTTCCGAAGTAGAGTGGAAATAGATATGGCCCTTGTGTGTAGGAAGCACAGTTCTTTTGTTCTGAGCAATCTCCCTGTTCTGGCCCTATAGGAAACACAGTATACTTGAAGAGTGCTCTTTTCTCAAAAGCAGAGTGTGTTTCTTGTAAGGCGAGCTAGTGTTTGTTTCCCAGTCAGAAATGGAGTTTAATCACATGCAGTTTTTTGTCCTACGAGCAAGACTTCTTTTCCGTTAAGAAGAGTCACTATTGTGCTCCCATTGCCGTACACAGTGCAAATAGCACTCGCGTCTGTTCCCAGCAAGTACAGTGTATTGGACTTAAGAGAAGCTTCTGTTCTTGTCAATTTCCTAAGCAGAGTTGAAGTAGATATGGCACGTGTGTGTAAAAAGAACAGTTCTTTTGTTCTGAGCAAGCTCACTGTTCTGGCCCTATAGGAGAAACAGTAGAGTAGAGGAGTGCTCTTTTCTCAAAAGCAGAGTGTGTTTCTTGTAAGGCGAGCTAGTGTTTGTTTCCCTCTCAAACTGGAGTTGAATCACATGCACTTTCTGGTCCTGCGAACAAGACTAGTTTTCTGGTACGAAGAGTCACTAATGCGATCCATTTGCCACACATTTCAAATAGCACTCGCGTCTGTTCCCAGCAAGTACAGTGTATTGGACTGAAGAGAAGCTCCTGTTCTTGTCAGTTTCCTAAGCAGAGTTGAAGTAGATATGGCCCGTGTGTGTGGGAAGCACAGTTCTTTTGTTCTGAGGAAGCTCACTGTTCTGGCACTATAGGAAAAACAGTAGAGTAGAAGAGTGCTTTTTTCTCAAAAGCAGAGTGTGTTTCTTGTAAGGCGAGCTAGTGTTTGTTTCCCAGTCAGAAATGGAGTTGAATCACATGCAGTTTCTAGTCCTACGAGCAAGAGTTGTTTTCTTGTAAGTAGAGTCACTATTGCGATCCAATTGCAACACAGTGCAAATAGCACTCGCATCTGTTCCCAGCAAGTACTGTGTATTGGACTGAAGAGAAGCTCCTCTTCTTGTCAGTTTCCTAAGCAGAGTGGATGTAGATATGACCCTTGTGTGTAGGAAGCTAGTTCTTTTATGCTGAGCAAGCTCACTGTTCTGGCCCTATAAGAAACACAGTAGAGTAGAAGAGTGCTCTTTACCCAATAGCAGAGTGTGTTTCTTGTAAGGCGAGCTAGTGTTTGCTTCCCAGTCAGAAATGGAGTTGAATCACATGCAGTTTCTGGTCCTACGAGCAAGAGTTGTTTTCTGGTAAGTAGAGTCACTATTGCAATCCATTTGCCACACAGTGCAAATAGCACTCGCATCAGTTCCCAGCAAGTACTGTGCATTGGACTGAAGAGAAGCTCCTGTTTTGTCAGTTTCCTAAGCAGAGTGGAAATAGATATGGCCCGTGTGTGTAGGAAGCACAGTTCTTTTGTTCTGAGCAGGCTCACAGTTCTGGTCCTCTAGGAAACACAGTAGAGTAGAATAGTGCTCTTTTCTCAAAAGCAGAGTGTGTTTCCTGTAAGGCGAGCTAGTGTTTGTTTCCCAGTCAGAAATGGAGTTGAATCACATGCAGTTTCTTGTCCTACGAGCAAGACTTGTTTTCCGTTAAGAAGAGTCACTATTGTGCTCCCATTGCCGTACACAGTGCAAATAGCACTCGCGTCTGTTCCCAGCAAGTACAGTGTATTGGACTGAAGAGAAGCTCCTGTTCTTGTCAATTTCCTAAGCAGAGTTTAAGTAGATATGGCCCGTGTGTGTAAAAAGAACAGTTCTTTTGTTCTGAGCAAGCTCACTGTTCTGGCCCTATAGGAGACAGAGTAGAGTAGAAGAGTGCTCTTTTCTCAAAAGCAGAGTGTGTTTCTTGTAAGGCGAGCTAGTGTTTGTTTCCCAGTCAGAAATGGAGTTGAATCACATGCAGTTTTTGTCCTACGAACAAGACTTGTTTTCTGGTAAGAAGAGTCACTAATGCGATCCATTTGCCACAGAGTGCAAATAGCACTCGTGTATGTTCCCAGCAAGTACAGTGTATTGGACTGAAGAGAAGCTCCTGTTCTTGTCAGTTTCCTAAGCAGAGTTGAAGTAGATATGACCCGTGTGTGTAGGAAGAACAGTTCTTTTGTTCTGAGCAAGCTCACTGTTTTGGCCCTATAGGAAACACAGTAGAGTAGAAGAGTGCTCTTTTCTCAAAAGCAGAGTGTGTTTCTTATAAGGCGAGCTAGTGTTTGTTTCCCAGTCAGAAATGGAGTTGAATCACATGCAGTTTGTAGTCCTACGAGCAAGAGTTGTTTTCTTGTAAGTAGAGTCACTATTGCGATCCAATTGCAACACAGTGCAAATAGCACTCGCATCTGTTCCCAGCAAGTACTGTGTATTGGACTGAAGAGAAGCTCCTCTTCTTGTCAGTTTCCTAAGCAGAGTGGATGTAGATATGACCCTTGTGTGTAGGAAGCTAGTTCTTTTATGCTGAGCAAGCTCACTGTTCTGGCCCTATAAGAAACACAGTAGAGTAGAAGAGTGCTCTTTACCCAATAGCAGAGTGTGTTTCTTGTAAGGCGAGCTAGTGTTTGCTTCCCAGTCAGAAATGGAGTTGAATCACATGCAGTTTCTGGTCCTACGAGCAAGAGTTGTTTTCTGGTAAGTAGAGTCACTATTGCAATCCATTTGCCACACAGTGCAAATAGCACTCGCATCAGTTCCCAGCAAGTACTGTGCATTGGACTGAAGAGAAGCTCCTGTTTTGTCAGTTTCCTAAGCAGAGTGGAAATAGATATGGCCCGTGTGTGTAGGAAGCACAGTTCTTTTGTTCTGAGCAGGCTCACAGTTCTGGCCCTCTAGGAAACACAGTAGAGTAGAATAGTGCTCTTTTCTCAAAAGCAGAGTGTGTTTCCTGTAAGGCGAGCTAGTGTTTGTTTCCCAGTCAGAAATGGAGTTGAATCACATGCAGTTTTTGTCCTACGAACAAGACTTGTTTTCTGGTAAGAAGAGTCACTAATGCGATCCATTTGCCACAGAGTGCAAATAGCACTCGCGTATGTTCCCAGCAAGTACAGTGTATTGGACTGAAGAGAAGCTCCTGTTCTTGTCAGTTTCCTAAGCAGAGTTGAAGTAGATATGACCCGTGTGTGTAGGAAGAACAGTTCTTTTGTTCTGAGCAAGCTCACTGTTTTGGCCCTATAGGAAACACAGTAGAGTAGAAGAGTGCTCTTTTCTCAAAAGCAGAGTGTGTTTCTTATAAGGCGAGCTAGTGTTTGTTTCCCTGTCAGAAATGGAGTTGAATCAGATGCAGTTTCTGGTCCTACGAGCAAGACTTGTTTTCTGGTAAGTAGAGTCACTAATGCGATCCATTTGCCACACTGTGCAAATAGCACTCGCGTCTGTTCCCAGCAAGTACAGTGTATTGGACTGAAGAGAAGCTACTATTCTTGTCAGTTTCCGAAGTAGAGTGGAAATAGATATGGCCCATGTGTGTAGGAGCACAATTCTTTTGTTCTGAGCAAGCTCACTGTTCTGGCCCTATAGGAAACACAGTATAGTAGAAGAGTGATCTTTTCTCAAAAGCAGTGTGTGTTTCTTGTACTGCGAGCTAGTGTTTGTTTCCCTGTTAGAAATGGAGTTTAATCGCATGCAGTTTCTGGTCCTACGAGCAAGACTTGTTTACTGGTAAGAAGAGTCACTATTGCGATCTATTTGCCCCACAGTGCAAATAGCACTTGCGTCTGTTGCCAACAAGTACAGTGTATTGGACTGAAGAGAAGCTACTGTACTTGTCAGTTTCCTAAGCAGAGTTGAAGTAGATATGGCCCGTATGTGTAGGAAGCACAGTTCTTTTGTTCTCAGCAAGCTCACTGTTCTGGTCCTATAGGAAACACAATAGAGTAGAAGAGTGCTTTTACTCAAAAGCAGAGTGTGTTTCTTGTAAGGCGAGCTAGTGTTTGTTTCCCTGTCAGTAATGGAGTTGAATCACATGAAGTTTCTGGTCCTACGAGCAAGACTTGTTTTCTGGTAAGAAGAGTCACTATTCTATCCATTTGCCACACAGTACAAATAGCACTCGCGTCTGTTCCCAGCAAGTACAGTGTATTGGACTGAAGAGAAGATACTGTTCTTGTCAGTTTCATAAGCAGAGTTGAAGTAGATATGGCCCGTGTGTGTGGGAAGCACAGTTCTTTTGTTCTGAGGAAGCTCACTGTTCTGGCACTATAGGAAACACAGTAGAGTAGAAGAGTGCTCTTTTCTCAAAAGCAGAGTGTGTTTCTTGTAAGGCGAGCTAGTGTTTGTTTCCCAGTCAGAAATGGAGTTGAATCACATGCAGTTTCTAGTCCTACGAGCAAGAATTGTTTTCTTGTAAGTAGAGTCACTATTGCCATCCAATTGCAACACAGTGCAAATAGCACTCGCATCTGTTCCCAGCAAGTACTGTGTATTGGACTGAAGAGAAGCTCCTCTTCTTGTCAGTTTCCTAAGCAGAGTGGATGTAGATATCACCCTTGTGTTAGGAAGCTAGTTCTTTTATGCTGAGCAAGCTCACTGTTCTGGCCCTATAAGAAACACAGTAGAGTAGAAGAGTGCTCTTTACCCAAGAGCAGAGTGTGTTTCTTGTAAGGCGAGCTAGTGTTTGCTTCCCAGTCAGAAATGGAGTTGAATCAAATGCAGTTTCTGGTCCTACGAGCAAGAGTTGTTTTCTGGTAAGTAGAGTCACTATTGCAATCCATTTGCCACACAGCGCAAATAGCACTGGCATCAGTTCCCAGCAAGTACTGTGCATTGGACTGAAGAGAAGCTCCTGTTTTGTCAGTTTCCTAAGCAGAGTGGAAATAGATATGGCCCGTGTGTGTAGGAAGCACAGTTCTTTTGTTCTGAGCAGGCTCACAGTTCTGGCCCTCTAGGAAACACAGTAGAGTAGAATAGTGCTCTTTTCTCAAAAGCAGAGTGTGTTTCCTGTAAGGCGAGCTAGTGTTTGTTTCCCAGTCAGAAATGGAGTTGAATCACATGCAGTTTCTTGTCCTACGAGCAAGACTTGTTTTCCGTTAAGAAGAGTCACTATTGTGCTCCCATTGCCGTACACAGTGCAAATAGCACTCGCGTCTGTTCCCAGCAAGTACAGTGTATTGGACTGAAGAGAAGCTCCTGTTCTTGTCAATTTCCTAAGCAGAGTTTAAGTAGATATGGCCCGTGTGTGTAAAAAGAACAGTTCTTTTGTTCTGAGCAAGCTCACTGTTCTGGCCCTATAGGAGACAGAGTAGAGTAGAAGAGTGCTCTTTACCCAATAGCAGAGTGTGTTTCTTGTAAGGCGAGATAGTGTTTGTTTCCCTGTCAGAAATGGAGTTGAATCACATGCAGTTTCTGGTCCTATGAGTAAGAGTTTCTTCACTGCCATACACAGTGCAAGCAGCACTTGCGTCTGTTCCCAGCAAGTACAGTGTATTGGACTGAAGAGAAGCTCCTGTTCTTGTCAGGTTCCTAAGCAGAGTTGAAGTAGATATGGCCCATGTGTAGGAAGAACAGTTCTTTTGTTCTTTGCAAGCTCACTGTTCTGGCCCTATATGAGACACAGTAGAGTAGAAGAGTGCTCTTTTCTCAAAAGCAGAGCGTGTTTCTTGTAAGGCGAGCTAGTGTTTGTTTCCCAGTCAGAAATGGAGTTGAATCACATACAGTTTCTGGTCCTACGAGCAAGACTTGTTGTCTGGTAAGAAGAGTCACTATTGCGATCCATTTGCCACACAGTGCAAATAGCACTCGCGTCTGTTAACAGCAAGTACAGTGTATTGGACTGAAGAGAAGCTACTGTTCTTGTCAATTTCCTAAGCAGAGTTGAAGTAGATATGTCCCGTGTGTGTAAAAAGAACAGTTCTTTTGTTCTGAGCAAGCTCACTGTTGTGGCCGTATAGGAGACAGAGTAGAGTAGAAGAGTGCTCTTTTCTCAAAAGCAGAGTGTGTTTCTTGTAAGGGGAGCCAGTGTTTGTTTCCCTGTCAAACTGGAGTCGAATCACACGCACTTTCTGGTCCTACGAACAAGACTAGTTTTCTGGTAAGAAGAGTCACTAATGCGATCCATTTGCCACACAGTGCAAATAGCCCTCGCGTCTGTTCCCAGCAAGTACATTGTATTTTATTGAAGAGAAGCTCCTGTTCTTGTCTGTTTCCTAAGCAGAGTTGAAGTAGATATGGCCAGTGTGTGTAGGAAGCACAGTTCTTTGTTCTGAGGAAGCTCACTGTTCTGGCCCTATAGGAAACACAGTAGAGTAGAAGAGTGCTCTTTTCTCAAAAGCAGAGTGTGTTTCTTGTAAGGCGCGCTATTGTTTGTTTCCCTGTCAGAAATGGAGTTGAATCACATGCAGTTTCTGGTCCTATGAGCCAGACTTGTTTTCTGGTAAGAAGAGTCACTAATGCGATCCATTTGCCACACAGTGCAAATAGCACTCGCGTATGTTGCCAAGAAGTACAGTGTATTGGACTGAAGAGAAGCTACTGTGCTTGTCAGTTTCCTAAGCAGAGTTGAATTAGATATGGCCCGTGTCTGTAGGAAGCACAGCTGTTTTGTTCTGAGCAAGCTCACTGCTCTGGCCCTCTAGGAAACACAGCGGAGTAGAAGAGTGCTCTTTTCTCAAAAGCAGAGTGAGTTTCTTGTAAGGCGAGCTAGTGTTTGTTTCCCAGTCAGAAATGGAGTTGAATCACATGCAGTTTCTTGTCCTACGAGCAAGAGTTGTTTTCTGGTAAGTAGAGTCACTATTGCGATCCATTTGCCACACAGTGCAAATAGCACTCGCGTCTGTTCCCAGCAAGTACAGTTTATTGGAGTGAAGAGAAGCTCCTCTTCTTGTCAGTTTCCTAAGCAGAGTAGAAATAGATATGGCCCGTGTGTGTAGGAAGCACAGTTCTTTTGTTCTGAGGAAGCTCCATGTTCTGGCCTTATAGGAAACACAGCAGAGTAGATGAGTGCTCTTTTCTCAAAAGCAGAGTGTGTTTCTTGTAAGGCGAGCTAGTGTTTGTTTCCCTGTTAAACTGGAGTTGAATCACATGCACTTTCTGGTCCTACGAACAAGACTTGTTTTCTGGTAAGAAGAGTCACTAATGCGATCCTTTTGCGACACAGTGCAAATAGCACTCGCGTCTGTTCCCAGCAAGTACAGTGTATTGGACTGAAGAGAAGCTCCTGTTCTTGTCAGTTTCCTAAGCAGAATTGAAGTAGATATGGCCCCTGTGTGTAGGAAGAACCGTTCTTTTGTTCTGAGCAAGCTCAATGTTCTGGCCCTATAGGAAACACAGTAGAGTAGAAGAGTGCTCTTTTCTCAAAAGCAGAGAGTGTATTTCTTGTAAGGCGAGCTAGTGTTTGTTTCCCAGTCAGAAATGGAGTTGAATCACATGCAGTTTTTGTCCTAGGAACAAGACTTGTTTTCTTCTAAGAAGAGTCACTAATGCGATCCAATTGGCACACAGTGCAAATAGCACTCTTGTATCTTCCTAGCAAGTACAGTGTATTGGACTGAAGAGAAGCTCCTGTTCTTGTCAGTTTCCTAAGCAGAGTTGAAGTAGGTATAGCCTGTGTGTGTAGGAAGAACAGCTCTTTTGTTCTGAGCAAGCTCACTGTTCAAGCCCTATAGGAAACACAGTAGAGTAGAAGAGTGCTTTTTCTCAAAAGCAGAGTGTGTTTCTTGTAAGGCGATCTAGTGTTTGTTTCCCTGTCAGAAATGGAGTTGGATCACATGCAGTTTCTGGTCCTACGAGCAAGAGCTTTTTCTGGTAAGAAGAGTCACTATTGCGATCCATTTGCCACACAGTGTAAATAGCACTCGCGTCTGTTGCCAGCAATACAGTGTATTGGACTGAAGAAGAGCTTCTGTTCTTCTCAGTTTCCTAAGCAGAGTTGAAGTAGGTATATCCCGTGTGTGTAGTAAGCACAGTTCTTTTATTCTGAGCAAGCTCACTGTTCTGGCCCTATAGGAAACACAGTAGAGTAGAAGAGTGCTCTTTTCTCAATAGCAGAGTATGTTTCTTTAAGGCGAGCTAGTGTTTGTTTCCCATTCAGAAATGGAGTTGAATCACATGCAGTTTCTGGTCCTACGAGCAAGAGTTGTTTTCTGGTATGAAGAGTCACTCTTGCGATCCCATTGCCATACACAGTGCAAGTAGCACTCGCATCTGTTTCCAGCAAGTACAGTGTATTGGACTGAAGTGAAGCTACTGTTCTTGTCAGTTTCCTAAGCAGAGTTGAAGTAGATATGGCCCGTGTGTGTAGGAAGCACAGTTCTTTTGTTCTGAGGAAGCTCACTGTTGTGGCCCTATAGGAGACAGAGTAGAGTAGAAGAGTGCTCTTTTCTCAAAAGCAGAGTGTGTTTCTTGTAAGGCGAGCTAGTGTTTGTTTCCCTGTCAAACTGGAGTTGAATCACATGCACTTTCTGGTCCTACGAACAAGACTTGTTTTCTGGTAAGAAGAGTCACTAATGCGATCCATTTGCCAAACAGTGCAAATAGTACTCGCGTATGTTCCCAGCAAGTACAGTGTATTGGACTGAAGAGAAGCTACTGTTCTTGTCAGTTTCCTAAGCAGAGTTGAACTAGATATGCCCCGTGTGTGTAGGAAGCACAGTTCTTTTGTTCTGAGCAAGCTCACTGTTCTGGTTCTATAGGAAACACAGTAGAGTAGAGAGTGCTCTTTTCTCAAAAGCAGAGTGTGTTTCTTGTAAGGCGAGCTATTGTTTGTTTCCCTGTCAGAAATGGAGTTGAATCAGATGCAGTTTCTGGTCCTACGAGCCAGAATTGTTTTCTGGTAAGAAGATTCACTAATGCGATCCATTTGCCACACAGTACAAATAGCACTCGCGTCTGTTCCCAGCAAGTACAGTGTATTGGACTGAAGAGAAGCTACTATTCTTGTCAGTTTCCTAAGTAGAGTGGAAATAGATATGGCCCGTGTGTGTAGGAGCACAGTTCTTTTGTTCTGAGCAAGCTCACTGTTCTGGCCCTATAGGAAACACAGTAGAGTAGAAGAGTGCTCTTTTCTCAAAAGCAGTGTGTGCTTCTTGTAAGGCGAGCTAGTGTTTGTTTCTCATTCAGAAATGGAGTTGAATCACATGCAGTTTCTGGTCCTATGAGCAAGAGTTGTTTTCTGGTATGAAGAGTCACTCTTGCGATCCCATTGCCATACACAGTGCAAGTAGCACTCGCATCTGTTTCCAGCAAGTACAGTGTATTGGACTGAAGAGAAGCTACTGTTCTTGTCAGTTTCCTAAGCAGAGTTGAAGTAGATATGGCCCGTGTGTGTAGGAAGCACAGTTCTTTTGTTCTGAGCAAGCTCACTGTTCTGGCCCTATAGGAACCACAGTAGAGTAGAAGAGTGCTCTTTTCTCAAAAGCAGAGTGTGTTTCTTGTAAGGCGAGCTATTGTTTGTTTCCCTGTCAGAAATGGAGTTGAATCAGATGCAGTTTCTGGTCCTACGAGCCAGAATTGTTTTCTGGTAAGAAGAGTCACTAATGCGATCCATTTGCCACACAGTGCAAAGAGCACTCGCCTCTGTTCCCAGCAAGTACAGTGTATCGGACTGAAGAGAAGCTACTATTCTTGTCAGTTTACTAAGCAGAGTGGTATTGATATGGCCTGTGGGTGTAGGAGCACAGTTCTTTTGTTCTGAGCAAGCTCACTCTTCTGGCCCTATAGGAAACACTGTATAGTAGAATAGTGCTTTTTCAAAAAGCAGAGTGTGTTTCTTGTAAGGCGAGATAGTGTTTGTTTCCCTGTCAGAAATGGAGTTGAATCACATGCAGTTTCTGGTCCTATGAGTAAGAGTTTCTTCACTGCCATACACAGTGCAAGCAGCACTTGCGTCTGTTCCCAGCAAGTACAGTGTATTGGACTGAAGAGAAGCTCCTGTTCTTGTCAGGTTCCTAAGCAGAGTTGAAGTAGATATGGCCCGTGTGTAGGAAGAACAGTTCTTTTGTTCTTTGCAAGCTCACTGTTCTGGCCCTATATGAGACAGAGTAGAGTAGAAGAGTGCTCTTTTCTCAAAAGCAGAGTGTGTTTCTTGTAAGGGGAGCCAGTGTTTGTTTCCCTGTCAAACTGGAGTCGAATCACATGCACTTTCTGGTCCTACGAACAAGACTAGTTTTCTGGTAAGAAGAGTCACTAATGCGATCCATTTGCCACACAGTGCAAATAGCACTCGCGTCTGTTCCCAGCAAGTACATTGTATTTTATTGAAGAGAAGCTCCTGTTCTTGTCTGTTTCCTAAGCAGAGTTGAAGTAGATATGGCCAGTGTGTGTAGGAAGCACAGTTCTTTGTTCTGAGGAAGCTCACTGTTCTGGCCCTATAGGAAACACAGTAGAGTAGAAGAGTGCTCTTTTCTCAAAAGCAGAGTGTGTTTCTTGTAAGGCGCGCTATTGTTTGTTTCCCTGTCAGAAATGGAGTTGAATCACATGCAGTTTCTGGTCCTATGAGCCAGACTTGTTTTCTGGTAAGAAGAGTCACTAATGCGATCCATTTGCCACACAGTGCAAATAGCACTCGCGTATGTTGCCAAGAAGTACAGTGTATTGGACTGAAGAGAAGCTACTGTGCTTGTCATTTCCTAAGCAGAGTTGAATTAGATATGGCCCGTGTCTGTAGGAAGCACAGCTGTTTTGTTCTGAGCAAGCTCACTGCTCTGGCCCTCTAGGAAACACAGCGGAGTAGAAGAGTGCTCTTTTCTCAAAAGCAGAGTGTGTTTCTTGTAAGGCGAGCTAGTGTTTGTTTCCCAGTCAGAAATGGAGTTGAATCACATGCAGTTTCTGGTCCTACGAGCAAGAGTTGTTTTCTTGTAAGTAGAGTCACTATTGCGATCCATTTGCCACACAGTGCAAATAGCACTCGCGTCTGTTCCCAGCAAGTACAGTTTATTGGAGTGAAGAGAAGCTCCTCTTCTTGTCAGTTTCCTAAGCAGAGTAGAAATAGATATGGCCCGTGTGTGTAGGAAGCACAGTTCTTTTGTTCTGAGGAAGCTCCATGTTCTGGCCTTATAGGAAACACAGCAGAGTAGATGAGTGCTCTTTTCTCAAAAGCAGAGTGTGTTTCTTGTAAAGCGAGCTAGTGTTTGTTTCCCTGTTAAACTGGAGTTGAATCACATGCACTTTCTGGTCCTACGAACAAGACTTGTTTTCTGGTAAGAAGAGTCACTAATGCGATCCTTTTGCGACACAGTGCAAATAGCACTCGCGTCTGTTCCCAGCAAGTACAGTGTATTGGACTGAAGAGAAGCTCCTGTTCTTGTCAGTTTCCTAAGCAGAGTTGAAGTAGATATGGCCTGTGTGTGTAGGAAGAACAGCTCTTTTGTTCTGAGCAAGCTCACTGTTCAAGCCCTATAGGAAACACAGTAGAGTAGAAGAGTGCTTTTTCTCAAAAGCAGAGTGTGTTTCTTGTAAGGCGAGCTAGTGTTTGTTTCCCTGTCAGAAATGGAGTTGGATCACATGCAGTTTCTGGTCCTACGAGCAAGAGCTTTTTTCTGGTAAGAAGAGTCACTATTGCGATCCATTTGCCACACAGTGTAAATAGCACTCGCGTCTGTTGCCAGCAATACAGTGTATTGGACTGAAGAAGAGCTTCTGTTCTTCTCAGTTTCCTAAGCAGAGTTGAAGTAGGTATATCCCGTGTGTGTAGTAAGCACAGTTCTTTTATTATGAGCAAGCTCACTGTTCTGGCCCTATAGGAAACACAGTAGAGTAGAAGAGTGCTCTTTTCTCAATAGCAGAGTATGTTTCTTTAAGGCGAGCTAGTGTTTGTTTCCCATTCAGAAATGGAGTTGAATCACATGCAGTTTCTGGTCCTACGAGCAAGAGTTGTTTTCTGGTATGAAGAGTCACTCTTGCGATCCCATTGCCAAACACAGTGCAAGTAGCACTCGCATCTGTTTCCAGCAAGTACAGTGTATTGGACTGAAGTGAAGCTACTGTTCTTGTCAGTTTCCTAAGCAGAGTTGAAGTAGATATGGCCCGTGTGTGTAGGAAGCACAGTTCTTTTGTTCTGAGGAAGCTCACTGTTGTGGCCCTATAGGAGACAGAGTAGAGTAGAAGAGTGCTCTTTTCTCAAAAGCAGAGTGTGTTTCTTGTAAGGCGAGCTAGTGTTTGTTTCCCTGTCAAACTGGAGTTGAATCACATGCACTTTCTGGTCCTACGAACAAGACTTGTTTTCTGGAAAGAAGAGTCACTAATGCGATCCATTTGCCAAACAGTGCAAATAGTACTCGCGTATGTTCCCAGCAAGTACAGTGTATTGGACTGAAAAGAAGCTACTGTTCTTGTCAGTTTCCTAAGCAGAGTTGAAGTAGATATGGCCCGTGTGTGTAGGAAGAACAGTTCTTTTGTTCTGAGCAAGCTCACTGTTCTGGTTCTATAGGAAACACAGTAGAGTAGAGAGTGCTCTTTTCTCAAAAGCAGAGTGTGTTTCTTGTAAGGCGAGCTATTGTTTGTTTCCCTGTCAGAAATGGAGTTGAATCAGATGCAGTTTATGGTCCTACGAGCCAGACTTGTTTTCTGGTAAGAAGAGTCACTAATGCGATCCATTTGCCACACTGTGCAAATAGCACTCGCGTCTGTTCCCAGCAAGTACAGTGTATTGGATTGAAGAGAAGCTACTGTTCTTGTCAATTTCCTAAGCAGAGTTGAAGTAGATATGGCCCGTGTGTAAAAAGAACAGTTCTTTTGTTCTGAGCAAGCTCACTGTTCTGGCCCTATATGATACAGAGTAGAGTAGAAGAGTGCTCTTTTCTCAAAAGCAGAGTGTGTTTCTTGTAAGGCGAGCTATTGTTTGTTTCCCTGTCAAAATGAAGTTGAATCACATGCACTTTCTGGTCCTACGAACAAGACTAGTTTTCTGGTAAGAAGAGTCACTAATGCGATCCATTTGTCACACAGTGCAAATAGCACTCGCGCTGTTCCCAGCAAGTACAGTGTATTGGACTGAAGAGAAGCTCCTGTTCTTGTCAGTTTCCTAAGCAGAGCTGAAGTAGATATGGCCCGTGTGTGTAGGAAGAACAGTTCTTTTGTTCTGAGCAAGCTCACTGTTCTGGCCGTATAGGAAACACAGTAGAGTAGAAGAGTGCTCTTTTCTCAAAAGCAGAGTGTGTTTCTTGTAAGGCGAGCTAGTGTTTGTTTCCCAGTCAGAAATGGAGTTGAATCACATGCAGTTTCTTATCCTACGAGCAAGACTTGTTTTCTGTTAAGAAGAGTCACTATTGTGCTCCCACTGCCGTACACAGTACAAATAGCACTCGCTTCTGTTCCCAGCAAGTACAGTGTATTGGACTGAAGAGAAGCTCCTGTTCTTGTCAATTTCCTAAGCAGAGTTGAAGAAGATATGGCCCGTGTGTGTAAAAAGAACAGTACTTTTGTTCTGAGCAACCTCACTGTTCTGGCCCTATAGGAGACAGAGTAGAGTAGAAGAGGGCTCTTTTCTCAAAAGCAGTGTGTGTTTCTTGTAAGGCGAGCTAGTGTTTGTTTCCCTGTCAGAAATGGAGTTGAATCAGATGCAGTTTCTGGTCCTATGAGCCAGACTTGTTTTCTGGTAAGAAGAGTCACTAATGCGATCCATTTGCCACACAGTGCAAATAGCACTCGCGTCTGTTCCCAGCAAGTACAGTGTATTGGACTGAAGAGAAGCCACTATACTTGTCAGTTTCCTAAGCAGAGTGGAAATAGATATGTCCCGTGTTTGTAGGAGCACAGTTCTTTTGTTCTGAGCAAGCTCACTGTTCTGGCCCTATAGGAAACACAGTATAGTAGAAGAGTGCTCTTTTCTCAAAAGCAGTGTGTGTTTCTTGTACAGCGAGCTAGTGTTTGTTTCCCTGTTAGAAATGGAGGTTAATCACATGCAGTTTCTGGTCCTATGAGCAAGACCTGTTTTCTGGTAAGAAGAGTCACTATTCGATCCATTTGCCACACAGTGCAAATATCACTCGCGTATGATGCCAAGAAATACAGTGTATTGGACTGAAGAGAAGCTACTGTTCTTGTCAGTTTCCTAAGCCGAGTTGTATTAGATATGGCCCGTGTCTGTAGGAAGCACAGCTGTTTTGTTCTGAGCAAGCTCACTGCTCTGGCCCTATAGGAAACACAGCGGAGTAGAAGAGTGCTCTTTTCTCAAAAGCAGAGTGTGTTTCTTGTAAGGCGAGCTAGTGTTTGTTTCCCAGTCAGAAATGGAGTTTAATCACATGCAGTTTCTGGTCCTACGAGCAAGACTTGTTTTCTGTTAAGAAGAGTCACTATTGTGCTCCCATTGCCGTACACAGTGCAAATAGCACTCGCGTCTGTTCACAGCAAGTACAGTGTATTGGCCTGAAGAGAAGCTACTGTTCTTGTCAATTTCCTAAGCAGAGTTGAAGTAGATATGGCCCGTGTTTGTAAAAAGAACAGTTCTTTTGTTCTGAGCAAGCTCACTGTTCTGGCCCTATAGGAGAAAGAGTAGAGTAGAAGATTGCTCTTTTCTCAAAAGCAGAGTGTGTTTCTTGTAAGGCGAGCTAGTGTTTGTTTCCCTGTCAAACTGGAGTTGAATCACATGCACTTTCTGGTCCTACGAACAAGACTAGTTTTCTGGTAAGAAGAGTCACTAATGCGATCCATTTGCCACACATTGCAAATAGCACTCGCGTCTGTTCCCAGCAAGTTCAGTGTATTGGACTGAAGAGAAGCTCCTGTTCTTGTCAGTTTCCTAAGCAGAGTTGAAGTAGATATGGCCCGTTTGTGTAGGAAGCACAGTTCTTTTGTTCTGAGGAAGCTCACTGTTCTGGCCCTATAGGAAACACAGTGGAGTAGAAGAGTGCTCTTTTCTCAAAAGCAGAGTGTGTTTCTTGTAAAGCGAGCTAGTGTTTGTTTCCCAGTCAGAAATGGAGTTGAATCACATGCAGTTTCTAGTCCTACGAGCAAGAGTTGTTTTCTTGTAAGTAGAGTCACTATTGCAATCCAATTGCAACACAGTGCAAATAGCACTCGCATCTGTTCCCAGCAAGTACTGTGTATTCGACTGAAGAGAAGCTCCTCTTCTTGTCAGTTTCCTAAGCAGAGTGGAAGTAGATATGACCCTTGTGTGTAGGAAGCTAGTTCTTTTATGCTGAGGAAGCTCACTGTTCTGGCCATATAGGAAACACAGTGGAGTAGAAGAGTGCTCTTTTCTCAAAAGCAGAGTGTGTTTCTTGTAAGGCGAGCTAGTGTTTGTTTCCCAGTCAGAAATGGAGTTGAATCACATGCAGTTTCTGGTCCTACGAGCAAGAGTTGTTTTCTGGTAAGTGGAGTCACTATTGCGATCCATTTGCCACACAGTGCAAAAAGCACTCGCATCAGTTCCCAGCAAGTAGTGTGTATTGGACTGAAGAGAAGCTCCTGTTTTGTCAGTTTCCAAAGCAGAGTGGAAATAGATATGGCCCGTGTGTGTAGGAAGCACATTTCTTTTGTTCTGAGCAAGCTCATTGTTCTGGCCCTATAGGAAACACAGTAGAGTAGAAGAGTGCTCTTTTCTCAAAAACAGAGTGTGTTTCTTGTAAGGCGAGCTAGTGTTTGTTTCCCAGTCAGAAATGGAGTTGAATCACATGCAGTTTCTTGTCCTAAGAGCAAGACTTCTTTTCCGTTAAGAAGAGTCACTATTGTGCTCCCATTGCCGTATACAGTGCAAATAGCACTCGCGTCTGTTCCCAGCAAGTACAGTGTATTGGACTTAAGAGAAGCTACTGTTCTTGTCAATTTCCTAAGCAGAGTTGAAGTAGATATGGCCCGTATGTGTAAAAAGAACAGTTCTTTTGTTCTGAGCAAGCTCACTGTTCTGGACCTATAGGAGAAAGAGTAGAGTAGAAGAGTGCTCTTTTCTCAAAAGCAGAGTGTGTTTCTTGGAAGGCGAGCTAGTGTTTGTTTCCCTGTCAAACTGGAGTTGAATCACATGCAATTTCTGGTCCTACGAAAAAGACTAGTTTTCTAGTAAGAAGAGTCACTAATGTGATCCATTTGCCCTACATTGCAAATAGCACTCGCGTCTGTTCCCAGCAAGTACAGTGTATTGGACTGAAGAGAAGCTCCTGTTCTTGTCAGTTTCCTAAGCAGAGTTGAAGTAGATATGGCCCGTGTGTGTAGGAAGAACAGTACTTTTGTTCTGAGCAAGCTTACTGTTCTGGCCCTATAGGAAACACAGTAGAGTAGAAGAGTGCTCTTTTCTCAAAAGCAGAGTGTGTTTCTTGTAAGGCGAGCTAGTGTTTGTTTCCCAGTCAGAAATGGAGTTGAATCACATGCAGTTTCTAGTCCTACGAGCAAGAGTTGTTTTCTTGTAAGTAGAGTCACTATTGCGATCCAATTGCAACACCGTGCAAATAGCACTCTCATCTGTTCCCAGCAAGTACTGTGTTTTGGACTGAAGAGAAGCTCCTCTTCTTGTCAGTTTCCTAAGCAGAGTGGATGTAGATATGACCCTTGTGTATAGGAAGCTAGTTCTTTTATGCTGAGCAAGCTCACTGTTCTGGCCATATATGAAACACAGTAGAGTAGAAGAGTGCTCTTTTCCCAATAGCAGAGTGTGTTTCTTGTAAGGCGAGCTAGTGTTTGTTTCCCAGTCAGAAATGGAGTTGAATCACATGCAGTTTCTGGTCCTATGAGCAAGAGTTGTTTTCTGGTAAGTAGAGTCACTATTGCGATCCTTTTGCCACACAGTGCAAATAGCACTCGCATCAGTCCCCAGCAAGTACTGTGTATTCGACTGAAGAGAAGCTCCTGTTTTGTCAGTTTCCAAAGCAGAGTGGAAATAGATATGGCCCGTGTGTGTAGGAAGCACAGTTCTTTTGTTCTGAGCAAGCTCACTGTTCTGACCCTCTAAGAAACACAGTATAGTAGAAGAGTGCTCTTTTCTCAAAAGCAGTGTGTGTATCTTGTACTGCGAGCTAGTGTTTGTTTCCCTGTTAGAAATGGAGTTTAATCACATGCAGTTTCTGGTCCTACGACCAAGAGTTTTTTTCTGGTAAGAAGAGTCTCTATTGCGTTCTAATTGCCATACACAGTGCAAGTAGCACTCGCATCTGTTCCCAGCAAGTACAGTGTATTGGAATGAAGAGAAGCCACTGTTCTTGTCAATTTCCTAAGCAGAGTTGAAGTAGATATGGCCCATGTGTTTAGGAAGCACAGTTCTTTTGTTTGAGCAAGCTTACTGTTCGGGCCCTATAGGAAACACAGTGGAGTAGAAGAGTGGTTTTTTCTCAAAAGCAGAGTGTGTTTCTTGTAAGGCGAGCTAGTGTTTGTTTCCCTGTGAAAAATGGAGTTGAATCATATGCAATTTCTGGTCCTACGAGCCAGACTTGTTTTCTGGTAAGAAGAGTCACTAAAGCGATCCATATGCCACACTGTGCAAAAAGCACTCGCATCTGTTACCAGCAAGTACAGTGTATTGGACTGAAGAGAAGCTACTATTCTTGTCAATTTCCTAAGCAGAGTGGAAATAGATATGGCCCGTGTGTGTAGGAGCACAGTTCTTTTGTTCTGAGCAATCTCCCTGTTCTGGCCCTATAGGAAACACAGTATAGTAGAAGAGTGCTCTTTTCTCAAAAGCAGTGTGTTTTCTTGTACTGCGAGCTAGTGTTTGTTTCCCTGTTAGAAATGGAGTTTAATCACATGCAGTTTCTGGTCCTACGAGCAAGACGTGTTTTCTGGTAAGAAGAGTCACTATTGCGATCCATTTGCCACACAGTGCAAATAGCACTCGTGTCTGTTCCCAGAAAGTACAGTGTATTGGACTGAAGAGAAGCTCCTGTTCTTGTCAGTTTCCTAAGCAGAGTTGAAGTAGATATGGCCCGTGTGTGTAGGAGGCACAGTTCTTTTGTTCTGAGGAAGCTCACTGTTCTGGCCCTATAGGAAACACAGTAGAGTAGAAGAGTGCTCTTTTCTCAAAAGCAGAGTGTGTTTCTTGTAAGGCGAGCTAGTGTTTGTTTCCCAGTCAGAAATGGAGTTGAATCACATGCAGTTTCTAGTCCTATGAGCAAGAGTTGTTTTCTTGTAAGTAGAGTCACTATTGCGATCCAATTGCAACACAGTGCAAATAGCACTCGCATCTGTTCCCAGCAAGTACTGTGTATTGGACTGAAGAGAAGCTCCTCTTCTTGTCAGTTTCCTAAGCAGAGTGGATGTAGATATGACCCTTGTGTGTAGGAAGCTAGTTCTTTTATGCTGAGCAAGCTCACTGTTCTGGCCCTATAGGAAACACAGTAGAGTAGAAGAGTGCTCTTTACCCAATATCAGAGTGTGTTTCTTGTAAGGCGAGCTAGTGTTTGTTTCCCAGTCAGAAATGGAGTTGAATCACATGCAGTTTCTGGTCCTACGAGCAAGAGTTGTTTTCTGGTAAGAAGAGTCACTATTATGATCCATTTGCCACACAGTGCAAATAACACTCGCATAAGTTCAGAGCAAGTACTGTGTATTGGACTGAAGAGAAGCTCCTGTTTTGTCAGTTTCCTAAGCAGAGTGGAAATAGATATGGCCCGTGTGTGTAGGAAGCACAGTTCTTTTGTTCTGAGCATGCTCACTGTTCTGGTTCTATAGGAAACACAGTAGAGTAGAAGAGTGCTCTTTAATCAAAAGCAGAGTGTATTTCTTGTAAGGCGAGATAGTGTTTGTTTCCCAGTCAGAAATGGAGTTGAATCACATGCAGTTTCTTGTCCTACGAGCAAGACTTCTTTTCCGTTAAGAAGAGTCACTATTGTGCTCCCATTGCTGTACACAGTGCAAATAGCACTCGCGTCTGTTCCCAGCAAGTACAGTGTATTGGACTGAAGAGAAGCTACTGTTCTTGTCAGTTTCCTAAGCAGAGTTGAAGTAGATATGGCCCGTGTGTGTAGGAAGAACAGTTCTTTTGTTCTCAGCAAGCTCACTGTTTTGGCCATATAGGAAACACAGTAGAGAAGAAGAGTGCTCTTTTCTCAAAAGCAGAGTGTGTTTCTTGTAAGGCAAGCTAGTGTTTGTTTCCCTGTCAGAAATGGAGTGGAATCAGATGCAGTTTCTGGTCCTATGAGCCAGACATGTTTTCTGGTAAGAAGAGTCACTAATGCGATCCATTTGCCACACTGTGCAAATAGCACTCGCGTCTGTTCCCAGCAAGTACAGTGTATTGGACTGAAGAGAAGCTACTGTTCCTGTCAATTTCCTAAGCAGAGTTGAAGTAGATATGTCCCGGGTTTGTAAAAAGAACAGTTCTTTTGTTCTGAGCAAGCTCACTGTTCTGGCCCTATAGGAGAAAGAGTAGAGTAGAAGAGTGCTCTTTTCTCAAAAGCAGAGTGTGTTTCTTGTAAGGCGAGTTAGTGTTTGTTTCCCTGTCAAACTGGAGTTGAATCACATGCACTTTCTTGTCCTACGAACAAGACTAGTTTTCTGGTAAGAAGAGTCACTAATGCGATCCATTTGCCACACATTGCAAATAGCACTCGCGTCTGTTCCCAGCAAGTACAGTGTATTGGACTGAAGAGAAGCTCCTGTTCTTGTCAGTTTCCTAAGCAGAGTTGAAGTAGATATGGCCCGTGTGTGTAGGAAGCACAGTTCTTTTGTTCTGAGGAAGCTCACTGTTCTGGCCCTATAGGACACACAGTAGAGTAGAAGAGTGCTCTTTTCTCAAAAACAGAGCGTGTTTCTTGTAAGACGAGCTAGTGTTTGTTTCCCAGTCAGAAATGGAGTTGAATCACATGCAGTTTCTGGTCCTACGAGCAAGAGTTGTTTTCTGGTAAGTAGAGTCACTATTGCGATCCATTTGCCACACAGTGCAAATAGCACTCGCATCAGTTCCTAGCAAGTACTGTGTATTGGACTGAAGAGAAGGTCCTGTTTTGTCAGTTTCCAAAGCAAAGTGGAAATAGATATGGCCCTTGTGTGTAGGAAGCACAGTTCTTTTGTTCTGAGCAAGCTCACTGTTCTGGCCCTCTAGGAAACACAGTAGAGTAGAAATGTGCTCTTTTCTCAAAAGCAGAGTGCGTTTCTTGTAAGGCGAGCTAGTGTTTTTTTCCCAGTCAGAAATGGAGTTGAATCACATGCAGTTTCTTGTCCTACGAGCAAGACTTCTTTTCCGTTAAGAAGAGTCACTATTGTGCTCCCATTGCCGTACACAGTGCAAATAGCACTCGCGTCTGTTTCCAGCAAGTACAGTGTATTGGAATGAAGAGAAGCTACTGTTCTTGTCAATTTCCTAAGCAGAGTTGAAGTAGATATGGCCCGTGTGTGTAAAAACAACAGTTCTTTTGTTCTGAGCATGCTCACTGTTCTGGCCATATAGGAGAAAATGTAGAGTAGATGAGTGCTCTTTTCTCAAAAGCAGAGTGTGTTTCTTGAAAGGCGAGCTAGTGTTTGTTTCCCTGTCAAACTGGAGTTGAATCTCATGCACTTTCTGGTCCTACGAACAAGACTAGTTTTCTGGTAAGAAGAGTCACTAATGCGATCCATTTGCCCTACATTGCAAATAGCACTCGCGTCTGTTCCCAGCAAGTACAGTGTATTGGACTGAAGAGAAGCTCCTGTTCTTGTCAGTTTCCTAAGCAGAGTTGAAGTAGATATGGCCCGTGTGTGTAGGAAGCACAGTTCTTTTGTTCTGAGGAAGCTCACTGTTCTGGCCCTCTAGGAACCACAGTAGAGTAGAAGAGTGCTCTTTTCTCAAAAGCAGAGTGTGTTTCTTGTAAGGCGAGCTAGTGTTTGTTTCCCTGTCAAACTGGAGTTGAATCACATGCACTTTCTGGTTTTACGAACAAGACTTGTTTTCTGGTAAGAAGAGTCACTAATGCGATCCATTTGCCACACAGTGCAAATAGCACTCGCGTATGTTCCCAGCAAGTACTGTGTATTGGACTGAAGAGAAGCTCCTGTTATTGTCAGTTTCCTAGGCAGAGTTGAAGTAGATATGGCCCGTGTGTGTAGGAAGGACAGTTCTTTTGTTCTGAGCAAGCTCACTGTTCTGGCCCTATAGGAAACACAGTAGAGTAGAAGAATGCTCTTTTTTCAAAAGCAGAGTGTGTTTCCTGTAAGGCGAGCTATTGTTTGTTTCCCAGTCAGAAATGGAGTTGAATCACATGCAGTTTCTGGTCCTGCGAACCACACTTGCTTTCTGGTAAGAAGATTCACTAATGCGATCCATTTGCCACACAGTGCAAATAGAACTCGCGTCTGTTGCCAACAAGTACAGTGTATTGGATGAAGAGAAGATACTGTTCTTGTCAGTTTCCTAAACAGAGTTGAAATAGATATGGCCCGTGTGTGTAGGAAGCACAGTTCTTTTGTTCTGAGCAAGCTCACTGTTCTGGCCCTATAGGAAACACAGCAGAGTAGAAGAGTGCTCTTTTCTCAAAAGCAGAGTGTGTTTCTTTGAAGGCGAGCTAGTGTTTGTTTCCCAGTCAGAAATGGAGTTGAATCACATGCAGTTTCTGGTCCTACGAGCAAGAGTTTTTTTCTGTTAAGAAGAGTCTCTATTGCGTTCTAATTGCCATACACAGTGCAAGTAGCACTCGCATCTGTTCCCAGCAAGCACAGTGTATTGGAATGAAGAGAAGCTACTGTTCTTGTCAGTTTCCTAAGCAGAGTTGAAGTAGATATGGCCCATGTGTTTAGGAAGCACAGTTCTTTTGTTCTGAGGAAGCTCACTGTTCTGGCCCTCTAGGAAACACAGTAGAGTAGAAGAGTGCTCTTTTCTCAAAACCTGAGTGTGTTTCTTGTAAGGCGAGCTAGTGTTTGTTTCTCAGTCAGAAATGGAGTTGAATCAGATGCAGTTTCTGGTCCTACGAGCCAGACTTGTTTTCTGGTAAGAAGAGTCACTAATTCGATCGATTTGCCACACTGTGCAAATAGCACTCGCGTCTGTTCCCAGCAAGTACAGTGTACTGGACTGAAGAGAAGCTACTATTCTTGTCAGTTTCCTAAGCAGAGTTGAAGTAGATATGACCCTTGTGTTTAGGAAGCTAGTTCTTTTATGCAGAGCAAGCTCACTGTTCTGGCCATATAAGAAACACAGTAGAGTAGAAGAGTGCTCTTTTCCCAATAGCAGAGTGTGTTTCTTGTAAGGCGAGCTAGTGTTTGTTTCCCAGTCAGAAATGGAGTTGAATCACATGCAGGTTCTGGTCCTATGAACAAGAGTTGTTTTCTGGTAAGTAGAGTCCCTATTGCGATCCATTTGCCACACAGTGCAAAAAGCACTCGCATCATTTCCCAGCAAGTACTGTGTATTGGACTGAAGAGAAGCTCCTGTTTTCTCAGTTTCCAAAGCAGAGTGGAAATAGATATGGCCCGTGTGTGTAGGAAGCACAGTTCTTTTGTTCTCAGCAAGCTCACTGTTCTGGTCTTATAGGAAACACAATAGAGTAGAAGAGTGCTTTTTCTCAAAAGCAGAGTGTGTTTCTTGTAAGGCGAGCTAGTGTTTGTTTCCCATTCAGAAATGGAGTTGAATCACATGCAGTTTCTTGTCCTACGAGCAAGACTTGTTTTCCGTTAAGAAGAGTCACTATTGTGCTCCCATTGCCGTACACAGTGCAAATAGCACTCGCGTCTGTTCCCAGCAAGTACAGTGTATTAGACTGAAGAGAAGCTACTGTTCTTGTCAATTTCCTAAGCAGAGTTGAAGTAGATATGGCCCGTGTTTGTAAAAAGAACAGTTCTTTTGTTCTGGGCAAGCTCACTGTTCTGGCCCTATAGGAGAAAGAGTAGAGTAGAAGAGTGCTCTTTTCTCAAAAGCAGAGTGTGTTTCTTGAAAGGCGAGCTAGTGTTTGTTTCCCTGTCAAACTGGAGTTGAATCACATGCACTTTCTGGTCCTACGAACAAGACTAGTTTTCTGGTAAGAAGAGTCAATAATGCGATCCATTTGCCACACATTGCAAATAGCACTCGCGTCTGTTCCCAGCAAGTACAGTGTATTGGACTGAAGAGAAGCTCCTGTTCTTGTCAGTTTCCTAAGCAGAGTTGAAGTAGATATGGCCCGTGTGTGTAGGAAGCACAGTTCTTTTGTTCTGAGGAAGCTCACTGTTCTGGCCCCATAGGAAACACAGTAGAGTAGAAGAGTGCTCTTTTCTCAAAAGCAGAGTGTGTTTCTTGTAAGGCGAGCTAGTGTTTGTTTCCCAGTCAGAAATGGAGTTGAATCACATGCAGTTTCTAGTCCTACGAGCAAGAGTTGTTTTCTTGTAAGTAGAGTCACTATTGCGATCCAATTTCAACACAGTGCCAATAGCACTCGCGTCTGTTCCCCGCAAGTACTGTGTATTGGACTGAAGAGAAGCTCCTCTTCTTGTCAGTTTCCTAAGCAGAGTGGATGTAGATATGACCCTTGTGTGTAGGAAGCTAGTTCTTTTATGCTGAGCAAGCTCACTGTTCTGGCCCTATAGGAAACACAGAAGAGTAGAAGAGTGCTCTTTACCCAATAGCAGAGTGTGTTCCTTGTAAGGCGAGCTAGTGTTTGTTTCCCAGTCAGAAATGGATTTGAATCACATGCAGTTTCTGGTCCTACGAGCAAGAGTTGTTTTCTGGTAAGGAGAGTCACTATTGCGATACATTTGCCACACAGTGCAAATAGCACTCTCATCAGTTCCCAGCAAGTACTGCGTATTGGACTGAAGAGAAGCTCCTGTTTTGTCAGTTTCCTAAGCAGAGTGGAAATAGATATGGCCTGTGTGTGTAGGAAGCACAGTTTTTTTGTTCTGAGCAAGCTCACTGTTCTGGCCCTCTAGGAAACACAGTAGAGTAGAAGAGTGCTCTTTTCTCAAAATCAGAGTGTCCTTCTTGTAAGGCGAGCTAGTGTTTGTTTCCCAGTCAGAAATGGAGTTGAATCACATGCAGTTTCTTGTCCTACGAGCAAGACTTGTTTTCAGTTAAATAGAGTCACTATTGTGCTCCCATTGCCGTACACAGTGCAAATAGCACTCGCGTCTGTTCCGAGCAAGTACAGTGTATTGGACTGAAGAGAAGCTCCTGTTCTTGTCAGTTTCCTGAGCAGAGTTGAAGTAGATATGGCCCGAGTGTGTAGGAAGCACAGTTCTTTTGTTCTGAGCAAGCTCACTGTTCTGGCCTTATAGGAAACACAGTAGAGTAGAAGAGTGCTCTTTTCTCAAAAGCAGAGTGTGTTTCTTGTAAGGCGAGCTAGTGTTTGTTTCCCAGTCAGAAATGGACTTGAATCACATGCAGTTTCTGGTCCTACGAGGAAGAGTTGTTTTCTGGTAAGTAGAGTCACTACTGCGATCCATTTGCCACACAGTGCAAATAGCACTCGCATCAGTTCCCAGCAAGTACTGTGTATTGGAATGAAGAGAAGCTCCTGTTTTGTCAGTTTCCAAAGCAGAGTGGAAATAGATATGGCCCGTGTGTGTAGGAAGCACAGTTCTTTTGTTCTGAGCAAGCTCACTGTTCTGGCCCTCTAGGAAACACAGTAGAGTAGAAGAGGGCTCTTTTCTCAAAAGCAGAGTGTGTTTCTTGGAAGGCGAGCTAGTGTTTGTTTCCCAGTCAGAAATGGAGTTGAATCACATGCAGTTTCTTGTCCTACGAGCAAGACTTCTTTTCCGTTAAGAAGAGTCACTATTGTGCTCCCATTGCCGTACACAGTGCAAATAGCACTCGCGTCTGTTCCCAGCAAGTACAGTGTATTGGACTGAAGAGAAGCTCCTTTTCTTGTCAGTTTCCTAAGCAGAGTTGAAGTAGATATGGCCCGTGTGTGTAGGAAGAACAGTTCTTTTGTTCTGAGCAAGCTCACTGTTCTGGTTCTATAGGAAACACAGTAGAGTAGAGAGTGCTCTTTTCTCAAAAGCAGAGTGTGTTTCTTGTAAGGCGAGCTATTGTTTGTTTCCCTGTCAGAAATGGAGTTGAATCACATGCAGTTTCTGGTCCTACGAGCCAGACTTGTTTTCTGGTAAGAAGATTCACTAATGCGATCCATTTGCCACACAGTACAAATAGCACTCTCATCTGTTCCCAGCAAGTACAGTGTATTGGACTGAAGAGAAGCTCCTATTCTTGTCAGTTTCCTAAGTAGAGTGGAATTAGATATGGCCCGTGTGTGTAGGAGCACAGTTCTTTTGTTCTGAGCAAGCTCACTGTTCTGGCCCTGTAGGAAACACAGTATAGTAGAAGAGTGCTCTTTTCTCAAAAGCAGTGTGTGTTTCTTGTAAGGCGAACTAGTGTTTGTTTCCCTGTTAGAAATGGAGTTTAATCACATGCAGTTTCTGGTCCTAGGAGCAAGACTTGTTTTCTGGTAAGAAGAGTCACTATTGCGATCCATTTGCCACACAGTGCAAAAAGCACTCGCATCATTTCCCAGCAAGTACTGTGTATTGGACTGAAGAGAAGCTCCTGTTTTCTCAGTTTCCAAAGCAGAGTGGAAATAGATATGGCCCGTGTGTGTAGGAAGCACAGTTCTTTTGTTCTCAGCAAGCTCACTGTTCTGGTCTTATAGGAAACACAATAGAGTAGAAGAGTGCTTTTTCTCAAAAGCAGAGTGTGTTTCTTGTAAGGCGAGCTAGTGTTTGTTTCCCATTCAGAAATGGAGTTGAATCACATGCAGTTTCTTGTCCTACGAGCAAGACTTGTTTTCCGTTAAGAAGAGTCACTATTGTGCTCCCATTGCCGTACACAGTGCAAATAGCACTCGCGTCTGTTCCCAGCAAGTACAGTGTATTAGACTGAAGAGAAGCTACTGTTCTTGTCAATTTCCTAAGCAGAGTTGAAGTAGATATGGCCCGTGTTTGTAAAAAGAACAGTTCTTTTGTTCTGGGCAAGCTCACTGTTCTGGCCCTATAGGAGAAAGAGTAGAGTAGAAGAGTGCTCTTTTCTCAAAAGCAGAGTGTGTTTCTTGAAAGGCGAGCTAGTGTTTGTTTCCCTGTCAAACTGGAGTTGAATCACATGCACTTTCTGGTCCTACGAACAAGACTAGTTTTCTGGTAAGAAGAGTCAATAATGCGATCCATTTGCCACACATTGCAAATAGCACTCGCGTCTGTTCCCAGCAAGTACAGTGTATTGGACTGAAGAGAAGCTCCTGTTCTTGTCAGTTTCCTAAGCAGAGTTGAAGTAGATATGGCCCGTGTGTGTAGGAAGCACAGTTCTTTTGTTCTGAGGAAGCTCACTGTTCTGGCCCCATAGGAAACACAGTAGAGTAGAAGAGTGCTCTTTTCTCAAAAGCAGAGTGTGTTTCTTGTAAGGCGAGCTAGTGTTTGTTTCCCAGTCAGAAATGGAGTTGAATCACATGCAGTTTCTAGTCCTACGAGCAAGAGTTGTTTTCTTGTAAGTAGAGTCACTATTGCGATCCAATTTCAACACAGTGCCAATAGCACTCGCGTCTGTTCCCCGCAAGTACTGTGTATTGGACTGAAGAGAAGCTCCTCTTCTTGTCAGTTTCCTAAGCAGAGTGGATGTAGATATGACCCTTGTGTGTAGGAAGCTAGTTCTTTTATGCTGAGCAAGCTCACTGTTCTGGCCCTATAGGAAACACAGAAGAGTAGAAGAGTGCTCTTTACCCAATAGCAGAGTGTGTTCCTTGTAAGGCGAGCTAGTGTTTGTTTCCCAGTCAGAAATGGATTTGAATCACATGCAGTTTCTGGTCCTACGAGCAAGAGTTGTTTTCTGGTAAGGAGAGTCACTATTGCGATACATTTGCCACACAGTGCAAATAGCACTCTCATCAGTTCCCAGCAAGTACTGCGTATTGGACTGAAGAGAAGCTCCTGTTTTGTCAGTTTCCTAAGCAGAGTGGAAATAGATATGGCCTGTGTGTGTAGGAAGCACAGTTTTTTTGTTCTGAGCAAGCTCACTGTTCTGGCCCTCTAGGAAACACAGTAGAGTAGAAGAGTGCTCTTTTCTCAAAATCAGAGTGTCCTTCTTGTAAGGCGAGCTAGTGTTTGTTTCCCAGTCAGAAATGGAGTTGAATCACATGCAGTTTCTTGTCCTACGAGCAAGACTTGTTTTCAGTTAAATAGAGTCACTATTGTGCTCCCATTGCCGTACACAGTGCAAATAGCACTCGCGTCTGTTCCGAGCAAGTACAGTGTATTGGACTGAAGAGAAGCTCCTGTTCTTGTCAGTTTCCTGAGCAGAGTTGAAGTAGATATGGCCCGAGTGTGTAGGAAGCACAGTTCTTTTGTTCTGAGCAAGCTCACTGTTCTGGCCTTATAGGAAACACAGTAGAGTAGAAGAGTGCTCTTTTCTCAAAAGCAGAGTGTGTTTCTTGTAAGGCGAGCTAGTGTTTGTTTCCCAGTCAGAAATGGACTTGAATCACATGCAGTTTCTGGTCCTACGAGGAAGAGTTGTTTTCTGGTAAGTAGAGTCACTACTGCGATCCATTTGCCACACAGTGCAAATAGCACTCGCATCAGTTCCCAGCAAGTACTGTGTATTGGAATGAAGAGAAGCTCCTGTTTTGTCAGTTTCCAAAGCAGAGTGGAAATAGATATGGCCCGTGTGTGTAGGAAGCACAGTTCTTTTGTTCTGAGCAAGCTCACTGTTCTGGCCCTCTAGGAAACACAGTAGAGTAGAAGAGGGCTCTTTTCTCAAAAGCAGAGTGTGTTTCTTGGAAGGCGAGCTAGTGTTTGTTTCCCAGTCAGAAATGGAGTTGAATCACATGCAGTTTCTTGTCCTACGAGCAAGACTTCTTTTCCGTTAAGAAGAGTCACTATTGTGCTCCCATTGCCGTACACAGTGCAAATAGCACTCGCGTCTGTTCCCAGCAAGTACAGTGTATTGGACTGAAGAGAAGCTCCTTTTCTTGTCAGTTTCCTAAGCAGAGTTGAAGTAGATATGGCCCGTGTGTGTAGGAAGAACAGTTCTTTTGTTCTGAGCAAGCTCACTGTTCTGGTTCTATAGGAAACACAGTAGAGTAGAGAGTGCTCTTTTCTCAAAAGCAGAGTGTGTTTCTTGTAAGGCGAGCTATTGTTTGTTTCCCTGTCAGAAATGGAGTTGAATCACATGCAGTTTCTGGTCCTACGAGCCAGACTTGTTTTCTGGTAAGAAGATTCACTAATGCGATCCATTTGCCACACAGTACAAATAGCACTCTCATCTGTTCCCAGCAAGTACAGTGTATTGGACTGAAGAGAAGCTCCTATTCTTGTCAGTTTCCTAAGTAGAGTGGAATTAGATATGGCCCGTGTGTGTAGGAGCACAGTTCTTTTGTTCTGAGCAAGCTCACTGTTCTGGCCCTGTAGGAAACACAGTATAGTAGAAGAGTGCTCTTTTCTCAAAAGCAGTGTGTGTTTCTTGTAAGGCGAACTAGTGTTTGTTTCCCTGTTAGAAATGGAGTTTAATCACATGCAGTTTCTGGTCCTAGGAGCAAGACTTGTTTTCTGGTAAGAAGAGTCACTATTGCGATCCATTTGCCACACAGTGCAAATAGCACTCGCGTCTGTTAACAGCAAGTACAGTGTATTGGACTGAAGAGAAGCTCCTGTTCTTGTCAGTTTCCTAAGCAGAGTTGAAGTAGATATGACCTGTGTGTGTAGGAAGCACAGTTCTTTTGTTTTGAGGAAGCTCACTGTTCTGGCCCTATAGGAAACACAGCAGAGTAGAAGAGTGCTCTTTTCTCAAAAGCAGAGTGTGTTTCTTGTAAGGCGAGCTAGTGTTTGTTTCCCTGTCAAACTGGAGTTGAATCACATGCACTTTCTGATCCTACGTACAAGACTTGTTTTCTGGTAAGAAGAGTCACTAATGCGATCCATTTGCCACACAGTGCAAATAGTACTCGCATATGTTCCCAGCAAGTACAGTGTATTGGACTGAAGAGAAGCTCCTGTTCTTGTCAGTTTCCTAAGCAGAGTTGAAGTAGATATGGCCCGTGTGTGTAGGAAGAACAGTTCTTTTGTTCTGAGCAAGCTCACTGTTCTGGTTCCATAGGAAACACAGTAGAGTAGAGAGTGCTCTTTTCTCAAAAAGCAGAGTGTGTTTCTTGTAAGGCGAGCCAGTGTTTGTTTCCCTGTCAAACTGGAGTCGAATCACATGCAGTTTCTGGTCATAACGAACAAGACCAGTTTTCTGGTAAGAAGAGTCACTAATGCGATCCATTTGCCACACAGTGCAAATAGCACTCGCGTCAGTTCCCAGCAAGTACAGTGTATTGGATTGAAGAGAAGCTCCTGTTCTTGTCTGTTTCCTAAGCAGAGTTGAAGTAGATATGGCCAGTGTGTGTAGGAAGCACAGTTCTTTTGTTCTGAAGAAGCTCACTGTTCTGGCCCTATAGGAAACACAGTAGAGTAGAAGAGTGCTCTTTTCTCAAAAGCAGAGTGTGTTTCTTGTAAGGCGCGCTATTGGTTGTTTCCCTGTCAGAAATGGAGTTGAATCAGATGCAGTTTCTGGTCCTATGAGCCAGACTTGTTTTCTGGTAAGAAGAGTCACTAATGCGATCCATTTGCCACACAGTGCAAATAGCACTCGCATATGTTGCAAAGAAGTACAGTGTATTGGACTGAAGAGAAGCTACTGTGCTTGTCAGTTTCCTAAGCAGAGTTGAATTAGATATGGCCCATGTGTGTAGTAAGCACAGTTCTTTTGTTCTGAGCAAGCTCACTGCTCTGGCCCTATAGGAAACACAGCGGAGTAGAAGAGTGCTCTTTTCTCAAAAGCAGAGTGTGTTTCTTGTAAGGCGAGCTAGTGTTTGTTTCCCAGTTAGAAATGGAGTTGAATCACATGCAGTTTCTGGTCCTATGAGCAAGAGTTGTTTTCTGGTAAGAAGAGTCACTATTGCAATCCCATTGCCATACACAGTGCAAGTAGCATTCGCGTCTGGTCCCAGCAAGTACAGTTTATTGGACTGAAGAGAAGCTCCTCTTCTTGTCAGTTTCCTAAGCAGAGTGGAAATAGATATGGCCTGTGTGTGTAGGAAGCACAGTTCTATTGTTCTCAGCAAGCTCACTGTTCTGGTACTATAGGAAACACAATAGAGTAGAAGAGTGCTTTTTCTCAAAAGCAGAGTGTGTTTCTTGTAAGGCGAGCTAGTGTTTGTTTCCCAGTCAGAAATGGAGTTGAATCACATGCAGTTTCTTGTCCTACGAGCAAGACGTGTTTTCTGTTAAGCAGAGTCACTATTGCGGTTCCCATTGCCGTACACAGTGCAAATAGCACTCGCGTCTGTTCCCAGCAACTACAGTGTATTGGACTGAAGAGAAGCTACTCTTCTTGTCAATTTCCTAAGCAGAGTTGAAGTAGATATGGCCCCTGTGTGTAAAAAGAACATTTCTTTTGTTCTGAGCAAGCTCACTGTTCTGGCCCTATAGAAGACACAGCAGAGTAGAAGAGAGCTCTTTTCTCAAAAGCAGAGTGTGTGTCTTGGAAGGCGAGCTAGTGTTTGCTTCCCTGTTAGAAATGGAGTTTAATCACATGCAGTTTCTGGTCCTACGAGCAAGACTTGTTTTCTGGTAAGAAGAGTCACTAATGCGATCCATTTGCCACACAGTGCAAATAGCACTCGGGTCTGTTCCCAGCAAGTACAGTGTATTGGACTGAAGAGAAGCTACTATTCTTGACAGTTTCTTAAGCAGAGTGGAAATAGATATGGCCCGTGTGTGTAGGAGCACAGTTCTTTTGTTCTGAGCAACCTCCCTGTTCTGGCCCTACAGGAAACACAGTATAGTAGAAGAGTGCTCTTTTCTCAAAAGCAGTGTGTGTTTCTTGTACTGCGAGCTAGTGTTTGTTTCCCTGTTAGAAATGGAGTTTAATCACATGCAGTTTCTGGTCCTACGAGCAAGACTTGTTTTCTGGTAAGAAGAGTCACTATTGCGATCCATTTGCCACACAGTGCAAATAGCACTCGCGTCTGTTTCCAACAATATTACAGTGTATTGGACAGAAGAGAAGCTACTGTTCTTGTCAGTTCCTAAGCAGAGTTGAAGTAGATATGGCCCGTGTGTTTAGGAAGCACAGTTCTTTTGTTCTGAGCAAGCTCACTGTTCTGGCCCTATAGGAAACACAGCAGAGTAGAAGAGTGCTCTTTTCTCAAAAGCAGAGTGTGTTTCTAGGAAGGCGAGCTAGTGTTTGTTTCCCTGTCAGAAATGAGTTGAATCACATGCAGTTTCTGGTCCTACGAGCAAGACTTGTTTTCTGGTAAGAAGAGTCACTAATGAGATCCATTTGCCACACAGTGCAAATAGCACTCGCGTCTGTTCCCAGCAAGTACAGTGTATTGGACTGAAGAGAAGCAACTACTCTTGTCAGTTTCCTAAGCAGAGTGGAAATAGATATGGCCCGTGTGTGTAGGAGCACAGTTCTTTTGTTCTGAGCAAGCTCACTGTTCTGGCCCTCTAGGAAACACAGTATAGTAGAAGAGTGCTCTTTTCTCAAAAGCAGTGTGTGTTTCTTGTACTGCGAGCTAGTGTTTTTTTCCCTATTAGAAATGGAGTTTAATCAAATGCAGTTTCTGGTCCTACGAGCAAGACTTGTTTTCTGGTAAGAAGAGTCACTAATGTGATCGATTTGCCACACAGTACAAATAGCACTCGCGTCTGTTGCCAACAAGTACAGTGTATTGGACTGAAGAGAAGATACTGTTCTTGTCAGTTTCCTAAGCATAGTTGAAATAGATATGGCCCGTGTGTGTAGGAAGCACAGTTCTTTTGTTCTGAGCAAGCTCACTGTTCTGGCCCTATAGGAAACACAGCAGAGTAGAAGAGTGCTCTTTTCTCAAAAGCAGAGTGTGTTTCTTGTAAGGCGAGCTAGTGTTTGTTTCCCAGTCAGAAAATGGAGTTGAATCACATGCAGTTTCTGGTCCTAACGAGCAAGACTTGTTTTCTGTAAGAAGAGTCTCTATTGCGTTTTAATTGCCATACACAGTGCAAGTAGCACTCGCATCTGTTCCCAGCACGTACAGTGTATTGGAATGAAGAGAGCTACTGTTCTTGTCAGTTTCCTAAGCAGAGTTGAAGTAGATATGGCCCATGTGTTTAGAAAGCACAGTTCTTTTGTTCTGAGCAAACTAACTGTTCTTGCTCTATAGGAAACACAGTAGAATAGAAGAGTGCTCTTTTCTCAAAATCAGAGTGTCTTCTCTTGTAAGGCGAGCTAGTGTTTGTTTCCCAGTCAGAAATGGAGTTGAATCTCATGCATTTTCTTGTCCTACGAGCAAGACTTGTTTTCTGTTAAGAAGAGTCACTATTGTGCTCCCATTGCCGTACACAGTGCAAATAACACTCGCGTCTTTTCCCCAGCAAGTACAGTGTATTGGACTGAAGAGAAGCTACTGTTCTTGTCATTTCCTAAGCAGAGTTGAAGTAGATTTGTCACGTGTGTGTAAAAAGAACAGTTCTTTTATTCTGAGCAAGCTCACTGTTCTGGCCCTATAGGAGACAGAGTAGAGTAGAGGAGTGCTCTTTTCTCAAAAGCAGAGTGTGTTTCTTGTAAGGCAAGCTAGTGTTTGTTTCCCTGTCAAACTGGAGTTGAATCACATGCACTTTCTGGTCCTGCGAACAAGACTAGTTTTCTGGTAAGAAGAGTCACTGATGCGATCCATTTGCCACACATTGCAAATAGCACTCGCGTCTGTTCCCAGCAAGTACAGTGTATTGGACTGAAGAGAAGCTACAATTCTTGACAGTTTCTTAAGCAGAGTGGAAATAGATATGGCCCGTGTGTGTAGGAGCACAGTTCTTTTGTTCTGAGCAAGCTCCCAGTTCTGGCGCTATAGGAAACACAGTATAGTAGAAGAGTGCTCTTTTCTCAAATCCGTGTGTGTTTCTTGTACTGCGAGCTAGTGTTTGTTTCCCAGTCAGAAATGGAGTTGAATTACATGCACTTTCTGGTCCTACGAGCAAGACTTATTGTCTGGTAAGAAGAGTCAATATTGCGATCCATTTGCCACACAGTGTAAATAGCACTCGCGTCTGTTGCCAGCAATACAGTGCATTGGACTGAAGAAGAGCTCCTGTTCTTGTCAGTTTCCTAAGCAGAGTTGAAGTAGGTAAGGCCCGTGGGTGTAGTAAGCACAGTCCTTTTGTTCTGAGCAAGCTCACTGTTCTGGTACTATAGGAAACACAATAGCGTAGAAGAGTGCTTTTTCTCAAAAGCAGAGTGTGTTTCATGTAAGGCAAGCTAGTGTTTGTTTCCCAGTCAGAAATGGAGTTGAATCACATGCAGTTTCTTGTCCTACGAGCAAGACGTGTTTTCTGTTAAGCAGATTCACTATTGTGCTCCCATTGCCGTACACAGTGCAAATAGCACTCGCGTCTGTTCCCAGCAAGTACAGTGTATTGGCCTGAAGAGAAGCTACTCTTCTTGTCAATTTCCTAAGCAGAGTTGAAGTAGATATGGCCCGTGTGTGTAAAAAGTACAGTTCTTTTGTTCTGACAAGCTCACTGTTCTGGCCCTATAGGAGACACAGTAGAGTAGAAGAGAGCTCTTTTCTCAAAAGTAGAGTGTGTTTCTTCTAATGCGAGCTATTGTTTTGTTTCCCTGTCAAACTGGACTTGAATCACATGCACTTCTGATCCTAAGAACAAGACTAGTTTTCTGGTAAGAAGAGTCACTAATGCGATCGATTTGCCACACAGTGCAAATAGCACTCGCGTCTGTTCCCAGCAAGTTCAGTGTATTGGACTGAAGAGAAGCTTCTGTTCTTGTCAGTTTCCTAAGCCGAGTTGAAGTAGATATGGCCCGTGTGTGTAGGAAGAACAGTTCTTTTGTTCTGAGCAAGCTCACTGTTCTGGCCCTATAGGAAACACAGTAGAGTAGAAGAGTGCTCTTTTCTCAAAAGCAGAGGGTGTTTCTTGTAAGGCGAGCTAGTGTTTGTTTCCCAGTCAGAAATGGAGTTGAATCACATGCAGTTTCTTGTCCTACGAGCAAAACTTGTTTTCTGTTAAGAAGAGTCACTATTGTGCTCCCATTGCCGTACACAGTGCAAATAGCACTCGCGTCTGTTCCCAGCAAGTACAGGGTATTGCACTGAAGAAAAGCTACTGTCTTGTCAATTTCATAAGCAGAGTTGAAGTACATCTGGCCCGTGTGTGTAAAAAGAACAGTTCTTTTGTTCTGAGCAAGCTCTCTGTTCTGGCCCTATAGGAGACAGAGTAGAGTAGAAGAGTGCTCTTTTCTCAAAAGGCAGAGTGTGTTTCTTGAAAGGCGAGCCAGTGTTTGTTTCCCTGTCAAACTGGAGTTGAATCACATGCACTTTCTGGTCCTACGAACAAGACTAGTTTTCTGGTAAGAAGAGTCACTAATGCGATCCATTTGCCACACATTGCAAATAGCACTCGCGTCTGTTCCCAGCAAGTTACAGTGTATTGGACTGAAGAGAAAATCCTGTTCTTGTCAGTTTCCTAAGCAGAGTTGAAGTAGATATGGCCCGTGTGTGTAGGAAGTACAGTTCTTTTGTTGTGAGCAAGCTCACTGTTCTGGCCCTATAGGAAACACAGTAGAGTAGAAGAGTGCTCTTTTCTCAAAAGCAGAGTGTGTCTCTTGTAGGCGAGCTAGTGTTTGTTTTTCTGTCAGAAATGGAGTTGAATCAGATGCAGTCTCTCGTCCTACGAGCCAGACTTGTTTTCTGGTAAGGAGAGTCACTAATGCGATCCACTTGCCACACAGTGCAAATAGCACTCCGCGTTTGTTCCCAGCAAGTTACAGTCTATTGGACTGAAGAGAAGCTCCTCTTCTTGTCAGTTTCCTAAGCAGAGTGAATGTAGATATGACCCTTGTGTTAGGAAGCTAGTTCTTTTATGCTGAGCAAGCTCACTGTTCGGGCCCTATTAGAAACACAGTAGAGTAGAAGAGTGCTCTTTTCCCAATAGCAGAGTGTGTTTCTTGTAAGGCGAGCTAGTGTTTGTTTCCCAGTCAGAAATGGAGTTGAATCACATGCAGTTTCTTGTCCTACGAGCAAGAGTTGTTTTCTGGTAAGTAGAGTCACTATTGCGATCATTTGCCACACAGAGCAAATAGCACTCGCATCAGTTCCCAGCAAGTACTGTGTATTGGACTGAAGAAAAGCTCCTGTTTTGTCAGTTTCCTAAGCAGAGTGGAAATAGATATGGCCCGTGTGCGTAGGAAGCACAGTTCTTTTGTTCTGAGGAAGCTCACTGTTCTGGCCCTATAGGAAACACAGTAGAGTAGAAGAGTGCTCTTTTCTCAAAAGCAGAGTGTGTTTCTTGTAAGGCGAGCTAGTGTTTGTTTCCCAGTCAGAAATGGAGTTGAATCACATGCAGTTTCTTGTCCTACGAGCAAGACTTGTTTTCCGTTAAGAAGAGTCACATTGTGCTCCCATTGCCGTACACAGTGCAAATAGCACTCGCGTCTGTTCCCAGCAAGTACAGTGTATTGGACTGAAGAGAAGCTCCTGTTCTTGTCAATTTCCTAAGCAGAGTTGAAGTAGATATGGCCCGTGTGTGTAAAAAGAACAGTTCTTTTGTTCTGAGCAAGCTCACTGTTCTGGCCCTATAGGAGAAAGAGTAGAGTAGAAGAGTGCTCTTTTCTCAAAAGCAGAGTGTGTTTCTTGTAAGGCGAGCTAGTGTTTGTTTCCCTGTCAGAAATGGAGTTGAATCACATGCCATTTCTGGTCCTACGAGCAAGAGTTGTTTTCTTGTAAGTAGAGTCACTATTGCGATCCATTTGCAACACAGTGCAAATAGCACTCGCATCTGTTACCAGCAAGTACTGTGTATTGGACTGAAGAGAAGCTCCTCTTCTTGTCAGTTTCCTAAGCAGAGTGGATGTAGATATGACCCTTGTGTGTAGGAAGCTAGTTCTTTTATGCTGAGCAAGCTCACTGTTCTGGCCCTCTAGGAAACACAGTAGAGTAGAAGAGTGCTCTTTACCCAATAGCAGAGTGTGTTTCTTGTAAGGCGAGCTAGTGTTTGTTTCCCAGTCAGAAATGGAGTTGAATCACATGCAGTTTCTTGTCCTACGAGCAAGACTTGTTTTCCATTAAGAAGAGTCACTATTGTGCTCCCATTGCCGTACACAGTGCAAATAGCACTCGCGTCTGTTCCCAGCAAGTACAGTGTATTGGACTGAAGAGAAGCTCCTGTTCTTGTCAATTTCCTAAGCAGAGTTGAAGTAGATATGGCCCGTGTGTGTAAAAAGAACAGTTCTTTTGTTCTGAGCAAGCTCACTGTTCTGGCCCTATAGGAGAAAGAGTAAGTAGAAGAGTGCTCTTTTCTCAAAAGCAGAGTGTGTTTCTTGTAAGGCGAGCTAGTGTTTGTTTCCCAGTCAGAAATGGAGTTGAATCACATGCAGTTTCTGGTCCTACGAGCAAGACTTGTTTTCTGGTAAGAAGAGTCACTATTGCGATCCATTTGCCACACAGTGCAAATAGCACTCGCGTCTGTTGCCAACAAGTACAGTGTATTGGACTGAAGAGAAGCTCCTGTTCTTGTCAGTTTCCTAAGCAGAGTTGAAGTAGATATGGCCCGTGTGTGTAGGAAGCACAGTTCTTTTGTTCTCAGCCAGCTCACTGTTCTGGTCCTATAAGAAACACAATAGAGTAGAAGAGTGCTTTTTCTCAAAAGCAGAGTGTGTTTCTTGTAAGGCGAGCTAGTGTTTGTTTCCCTCTCAGAAATGGAGTTGAATCACATGCAGTTTCTGGTCCTACGAGCAAGACATATTTTCTGGTAAGAAGAGTCACTATTGCGATCCATTTGCCACACAGTGTAAATAGCACTCGCGTCTGTTGCCAGCAATACAGTGTATTGGACTGAAGAGAAACTCCTGTTCTTGTCAGTTTCCTAAGCTGAGTTGAAGTAGGTATGGGCCATGTGTGTAGTAAGCACAATTCTTTTGTTCTGAGCAAGCTCACTGTTCTGGCCCTATAGGAAACACAGTAGAGTAGAAGAGTGGTCTTTTCTCAATAGCAGAGTGTGTTTCTTTGAATGCGAGCTAGTGTTTGTTTCCCAGTCAGAAATGGAGTTGAATCACATGCAGTTTCTGGTCCTACGAGCAAGAGTTGTTTTCTGGTAAGAAGAGTCACTCTTGCGATCCCATTGCCGTACAGAGTGCAAGTAGCACTCGCATCTGTTTCCAGCAAGTACAGTGTATTGGACTGAAGAGAAGCTCCTTTTCTTGTCAGTTTCCTAAGCAGAGTTGAAGTAGATATGGCCCGTGTGTGTAGGAAGAACAGTTCTTTTGTTCTGAGCAAGCTCACTGTTCTGGCACTCTAGGAAACACAGTAGAGTAGAAGAGTGCTCTTTTCTCAAAAGCAGAGTGTGTTTCTTGTAAGGCGAGCTAGTGTTTGTTTCCCAGTCAGAAATGGAGTTGAATCACATGCAGTTTCTAGTCCTACGAGCAAGAGTTGTTTTCTTGTAAGTAGAGTCACTATTGTGCTCCCATGGCCGTACACAGTGCAAATAGCACTCGCATCTGTTCCCAGCAAGTACTGTGTACTGGACTGAAGAGAAGCTCCTCTTCTTGTCAGTTTCCTAATCAGAGTGGATGTAGATATGACCCTTGTGTGTAGGAAGCTAGTTCTTTTATGCTGAGCAAGCTCACTGTTCTGGCCCTATAGGAAACACAGTAGAGTAGAAGAGTGCTCTTTACCCAATAGCAGAGTGTGTTTCTTGTAAGGCGAGCTAGTGTTTGTTTCCCAGTCAGAAATGGAGTTGAATCACATGCAGTTTCTGGTCTTACGAGCAAGAGTTGTTTTCTGGTAAGTAGAGTCACTATTGCGATCCATTTGCCACACAGTGCAAATAGCACTCGCATCAGTTCCCAGCAAGTACTGTGTATTGGACTGAAGAGAAGCTCCTGTTTTGTCAGTTTCCTAAGCAGAGTGGAAATAGATATGGCCGCTGTGTGTAGGAAGCACAGTTCTTTTGTTCTGAGCAGGCTCACTGTTCTGGCCCTCTAGGAAACACAGTAGAGTAGAAGAGTACTCTTTTCTCAAAAGCAGAGTGTGTTTCTTGTAAGGCGAGCTAGTGTTTGTTTCCCAATCAGAAATTGAGTTGAATCACATGCAGTTTCTTGTCCTACGAGCAAGACTTGTTTTCCGTTAAGAAGAGTCACTACTGTGCTCCCATTGCCGTACACAGTACAAATAGCACTCGCGTCTGTTCCCAGCAAGTACAGTGTATTGGAATGAAGAGAAGCTACTGTTCTTGTCACTTTCCTAAGCAGAGTTTAAGTAGCTATGGCCCGTGTGTGTAAAAAGAACAGTTTTTTGTTCTGAGCAAGCTCACTGTTCTGGCCTTATAGGAGACAGAGTAGAGTAGAAGAATGCTCTTTTCTCAAAAGCAGAGTGTGTTTTTTGTAAGGCTAGCTAGTGTTTGTTTCCCAGTCAGAAATGGAGTTGAATCACATGCAGTTTTTGTCCTACGAACAAGACTTGTTTTCTGGTAAGAAGAGTCACTAATGCGATCCATTTGCCACAGAGTGCAAATAGCACTCGCGTATGTTCCCAGCTAGTACAGTGTATTGGACTGAAGAGAAGCTCCTGTTCTTGTCAGTTTCCTAAGCAGAGTTGAAGTAGATATGGCCCGTGTGTGTAGGAAGAACAGTTCTTTTGTTCTGAGCAAGCTCACAGTTTTGGCCCTGTAGGAAACACAGTAGAGTAGAAGAGTGCTCTTTTCTCAAAAGCAGAGTGTGTTTCTTATAAGGCGAGCTAGTGTTTGTTTCCTTGTCAGAAATGGAGTTGAATCAGATGCAGTTTCTGGTCCTACGAGCCAGACTTGTTTTCTGGTAAGAAGAGTCACTAATGTGATCCATTTGCCACACTGTGCAAATAGCACTCGCGTCTGTTCCCAGCAAGTACAGTGTATTGGACTGAAGAGAAGCCTACAATTCTTGTCAGTTTCCTAAATAGAGTGGAAATAGATATGGCCCGTGTGTGTAAGAGCACAGTTCTTTTGTTCTGAGCAAGCTCACTGTTCTGGCCCTATAGGAAACACAGTATAGTAGAAGAGTGCTCTTTTCTCAAAAGCAGAGTGTGTTTCTTATAAGGCGAGCTAGTGTTTGTTTCCCTGTCAGAAATGGAGTTGAATCAGATGCAGTTTCTGGTCCTATGAGCCAGACTTGTTTTCTGGTAAGAAGAGTCACTAGTGCGATCGATTTGCCACACTGTGCAAATAGCACTCGTGTCTGTTCCCAGCAAGTACTATGTATTGGACTGAAGAGAAGCTACTATTCTTGTCAGTTTCCTAAGTAGAGTGGAAATAGATATGGCCCGTGTGTGTAGGAGCACAGTTCTTTTGTTCTGAGCAAGCTCACTGTTCTGGCCCTCTAGGAAACACAGTAGAGTAGAAGAGTGCTCTTTTCTCAAAAGCAGAGTGTGTTTCTTGTAAGGCGAGCTAGTGTTTGTTTCCAGTCCGAAATGGAGTTGAATCACATGCAGTTTCTTGTCCTACGAGCAATACTTCTTTTCCGTAAAGAAGAGTCACTATTGTGCTCCCATTGCCTTACACAGTGCAAATAGCACTCGCGTCTGTTCCCAGCAAGTACAGTGTATTGGACTGAAGAGAAGCTACTGTTCTTGTCAATTTCCTAAGCAGAGTTGAAGTAGATATGGCTCGTGTGTGTAAAAAGAACAGTTTTTTGTTCTGAGCAAGCTCATTGTTCTGGCCCTATAGGAGAAAGAGTAGAGTAGAAGAGTGCTCTTTTCTCAAAAGCAGAGTGTGTTTCTTGTAAGGCGAGCTCGTGTTGTTTCCCTGTAAAACTGGAGTTGAATCACATGCACTTTCTGGTCCTACGAACAAGACTAGTTTTCTGGTAAGAAGAGTCACTATGCGATCCATTTGCCCTACATTGCAAATAGCACTCGCGTCTGTTCCCAGCAAGTACAGTGTATTGGACTGAAGAGAAGCTCCTGTCTTGTCACTTTCCTAAGCAGAGTTGAAGTAGATATGGCCCGTGTGTGTAGGAAGCACAGATCTCTTGTTCTGAGGATGCTCACTGTTCTGGCCCTATAGGAAACAAAGTAGAGTAGAAGAGTGCTCTTTCCTCAAAAGCAGAGTGTGTTTCTTGTAAGGCGAGCTAGTGTTGTTTTCCCTGTCAAACTAGAGTTGAATCACATGCACTTTCTGGTCCTCTACGAACAAGACTTGTTTTCTGGTAAGAAGAGTCACTAATGCGATCCATTTGCCACACAGTGCAAATAGCACTCGCGTATGTTCCCAGCAAGTACAGTGTATTGGACTGAAGAGAAGTTCCTGTTCTTGTCAGTTTCCTAGGCAGAGTTGAAGTAGATATGGCCCATGTGTGTAGAAGCACAGTTCTTTTGTTGTGAGCAAACTCACTGTTCTGGCCCTATAGGAACACAGTAGAGTAGAAGAGTGCTCTTTTCTCAAAAGCAGAGTGTGTTTCTTGTAAGGAGAGCTATTGTTTGTTTCCCTGTCAGAAATGAAGTTGAATCAGATGCAGTTCTTGTCCTACGAACCAGACTTGTTTTCTGGTAAGAAGATTCACTAATGTGATCCATTTGCCACACAGTACAAAAAAACACTCGCGTCTGTTCCCAGCAAGTACAGTGTATTGGACTGAAGAGAAGCTACTATTCTTGTCAGTTTCCTAAGTAGAGTGGAAATAGATATGGCCCGTGTGTGTAGGAGCACAGTTCTTTTGTTCTGAGCAAGCTCACTGTTCTGGCACTATAGGAAACACAGTAGAGTAGAAGAGTGCTCTTTTCTCAAAAGCAGAGTGTGTTTCTTGTAAGACGAGCTAATGTTTGTTTCCCAGTCAGAAATTGAGTGAATCACATGCAGTTCTTGTCCTACGAGCAAGACTTGTTTTCCATTAAGAAGAGTCAACTATTGTGCTCCCATTGCCGTACACAGTGCAAATAGCACTCGCGTATGTTCCCAGCAAGTACAGTGTATTGGACTGAAGAGAAGCTCCTGTTCTTGTCAGTTTCCTAAGCAGAGTTGAAGTAGATATGGCCCGTGTGTGTAGGAAGAACAGTTCTTTTGTTCTGAGCAAGCTCACTGTTTTGGCCCTGTAGGAACACAGTAGAGTAGAAGAGTGCTCTTTTCTCAAAAGCAGAGTGTGTTTCTTATAAGGCGAGCTAGTGTTTGTTTCCTTGTCAGAAATGGAGTTGAATCAGATGCAGTTTCTGGTCCTACGAGCCAGACTTGTTTTCTGGTAAGAAGAGTCACTAATGCGATCAATTTGCCACACTGTGCAAATAGCACTCGCGTCTGTTCCCAGCAAGTACAGTGTATTGGACTGAAGAGAAGCTACAATTCTTGTCAGTTTCCTAAATAGAGTGGAAATAGATATGGCCCGTGTGTGTAGGAGCACAGTTCTTTTGTTCTGAGCAAGCTCACTGTTCTGGCCCTATAGGAAACACAGTATAGTAGAGAGTGCTCTTTTCTCAAAAGCAGAGTGTGTTTCTTATAAGGCGAGCTAGTGTTTGTTTCCCTGTCAAAAATGGAGTTGAATCAGATGCAGTTCTGGTCCTACGAGCCAGACTTGTTTTCTGGTAAGAAGAGTCACTAATGCGATCGATTTGCCACACTGTGCAAATAGCACTCGTGTCTTTTCCAGCAAGTACTATGTATTGGACTGAAGAGAAGCTACTATTCTTGTCAGTTTCCTAAGTAGAGTGGAAATAGATATGGCCCGTGTGTGTAGGAGCACAGTTCTTTTGTTCTGAGCAAGCTCACTCTTCTGGCCCTATAGGAAACACAGTAGAGTAGAAGAGTGCTCTTTTCTCAAAAGCAGAGTGTGCTTCTTGTAAGGCGAGCTAGTGTTTGTTTCCCAGTCAGAAATGGAGTTGAATCACATGCAGTTTCTGGTCCTACGAGCAAGACTTGTTTTCTGGTAAGAAGAGTCACTATTGTGCTCCAATTGCCGTACACAGTGCAAATAGCACTCGCGTCTGTTCCCAGCAAGTACAGTGTATTGGACTGAAGAGAAGCTACTGTTCTTGTCAATTTCCTAAGCAGAGTTGAAGTAGATATGGCCCGTGTTTGTAAAAAGAACAGTTCTTTTGTTCTGAGCAAGCTCACTCTTCTGGCCCTATAGGAGAAAGAGTAGAGTAGAAGAGTTCTCTTTTCTCAAAAGTAGAGTGTGTTTCTTGTAAGGCGAGCTAGTGTTTCTTTCCCAGTCAGAAATGGAGTTGAATCACATGCATTTTCTAGTCCTACGAGCAAGAGTTGTTTTCTTGTAAGTACAGTCATTATTGCGATCCATTTGCAACACAGTGCACATAGCACTCGCATCTGTTCACAGCAAGTACTGTGTATTGGACTGAAGAGAAGCTCCTCTTCTTGTCAGTTTCCTAAGCAGAGTGGATGTAGATATGACCCTTGTGTGTAGGAAGCTAGTTCTTTTATGCTGAGCAAGCTCACTCTTCTGGCCCTATAGGAAACACAGTAGAGTAGAAGAGTGCTCTTTACCCAATAGCAGAGTGTGTTTCTTGTAAGGCGAGCTAGTGTTTGTTTCCCAGTCAGAAATGGAATTGAATCACATGCAGTTTCTGGTCCTCCGAGCAAGAATTGTTTTCTGGTAAGTAGAGTCACTATTGCGATCCATTTGCCACACAGTGCAAATAGCACTCGCATCAGTTCCCACCAAGTACTGTGTATTGGACTGAAGAGAAGCTCCTGTTTTGTCAGTTTCCTAAGCAGAGTGGAAATAGATATGGCTCGTGTGTGTAGGAAGCACAGTTCTTTTGTTCTGAGCAGGCTCACTGTTCTGGCCCTATAGGAAACACAGTAGAGTAGAAGAGTGCTCTTTTCTCAAAAGCAGAGTGTGTTTCTTGTAAGGCGAGCTAGTGCTGTTTCCCTGTCAAACTGGAGTTGAATCACGTGCACTTTCTGGTCCTACGAACAAGACTAGTTTTCTGGTAAGAAGAGTCACTAATGCGATCCATTTGCCCTACATTGCAAATAGCACTCACGTCTGTTCCCAGCAAGTACAGTGTATTGGACTGAAGAGAAGCTCCTGTTCTTGTCACTTTCCTAAGCAGAGTTGAAGTAGATATGGCCCGTGTGTGTAGGAAGCACAGTTCTCTTGTTCTGAGGAAGCTCACTGTTCTGGCCCTATAGGAAACACAGTAGAGTAGAAGAGTGCTCTTTTTTCAAAAGCAGAGTGTGTTTCTTGTAGGGCGAGCTAGTGTTTGTTTCCCTGTCAAACTGGAGTTGAATCACATGCACTTTCTGGTCCTACGAACAAGACTAGTTTTCTGGTAAGAAGAGTCACTAATGCGATCCATTTGCCACACAGTGCAAATAGCACTCGCGTATGTTCCCAGCAAGTACAGTGTATTGGACTGAAGAGAAGCTCCTGTTCTTGTCAGTTTCCTAGGCAGAGTTGAAGTAGATATGGCCCATGTGTGTAGGAAGGACAGTTCTTTTGTTCTGAGCAAGCTCACTGTTCTGGCCCTCTAGGAAACACAGTAGAGTAGAAGAGTGCTCTTTTCTCAAAAGCAGAGTGTGTTTCTTGTCAGGCGAGCTATTGTTTGTTTTTCTGTCAGAAATGGAGTTGAATCAGATGCAGTTTCTGGTCCTACGAGCCAGACTTGTTTTCTGGTAAGAAGAGTCACTAATGCGATCGATTTGCCACACTGTGCAAATAGCACTCGCGTCTGTTCCCAGCAAGTACAGTGTATTGGACTGAAGAGAAGCTACAATTCTTGTCAGTTTCCTAAGTAGAGTGGAAATAGATATGGCCCGTGTATGTAGGAGCACAGTTCTTTTGTTCTGAGCAAGCTCACTGTTCTGGCCCTATAGGAAACACAGTAGAGTAGAAGCCTGCTCTTTTCCCAATAGCAGAGTGTGTTTCTTGTAAGGCGAGCTAGTGTTTGTTTCCCAGTCAGAAATGGAGTTGAATCACATGCAGCTTCTGGTCCTACGAGCAAGAGTTTTTTTCTGGTAAGTAGAGTCACTATTGCGATACATTTGCCACACAGTGCAAATAGCACTCGCATCAGTTCCTAGCAAGTACTGTGTATTGGACTGAAGAGAAGCTCCTGTTTTGTCAGTTTCCAAAGCAGAGTGGAAATAGATATGGCCCGTGTGTGTAGGAAGCACAGTTCTTTTGTTCTGAGCACGCTCACTGTTCTGGCCCTATAGGAAAAACAGTAGAGTAGAAGAGTGCTCTTTTCTCAAAAGCTGAGTGTGTTTCTAGTAAGGCGAGCTAGTGTTTGTTTCCAAGTCAGAAATGGAGTTGAATCACGTGCAGTTTCTTGTCCTACGAGCAAGACTTCTTTTCCGTAAAGGAGAGTCACTATTGTGCACCCATTGCCATACACAGTGCAAATAGCACTCGCGTCTGTTCCCAGCAAGTACAGTGTATTGGACTGAAGAGAAGCTACTGTTCTTGTCAGTTTCCTAAGCAGAGTTGAAGTAGATATGGCCCGTGTGTGTAGGAAGCACAGTTCTCTTGTTCTGAGGAAGCTCACTGTTCTGGCACGAGATGAGACAGAGTAGAGTAGAAGAGTGCTCTTTTCTCAAAAGCAGAGTGTGTTTCTTGTAAGGCGAGCTAGTGTTTGTTTCCCTGTCAAACTGGAGTTGAATCACATGCACTTTCTGGTCCTACGAACAAGACTTGTTTTCTGGTAAGAAGAGTCACTAATGCGATCCATTTGCCACACAGTGCAAATAGCACTCGCGTCTGTTCCCAGCAAGTACAGTGTATTGGACTTAAGAGAAGGTGCTCTTCTTGTCAATTTCCTAAGCAGAGTTGAAGTAGATATGGCCCGTGTGTGTAAAAAGAACAGTTCTTTTGTTCTGAGCAAGCTCACTGTTCTGGCCCTATAGGAGAAAGAGTAGAGTAGAAGAGTGCTCTTTTCTCAAAAGCAGAGTGTGTTTCTTGTAAGGCGAGCTAGTGTTTGTTTCCCTGTCAAACTGGAGTTGAATCACATGCACTTTCTGGTCCTATGAACAAGACTAGTTTTCTGGTAAGAAGAGTCACTAATGCGATCCATTTGCCACACATTGCAAATAGCACTCGCGTCTGTTCCCAGCAAGTACAGTGTATTGGACTGAAGAGAAGCTCCTGTTCTTGTCAGTTTCCTAAGCAGAGTTGAAGTAGATATGGCCCGTATGTGTAGGAAGAACAGTTCTTTTGTTCTGAGCAAGCCTACTGTTCTGGCCCTATAGGAAACACAGTAGAGTAGAAGAGTGCTCTTTTCTCAAAAGCAGAGTGTGTTTCTAGTAAGGCGAGCTAGTGTTTGTTTCCCAGTGAAAAATGGAGTTGAATCACGTGCAGTTTCTGGTCCTACGAGCAAGACTTCTTTTCCGTAAAGAAGAGTCACTATTGTGCACCCATTTCCGTACACAGTGCAAATAGCACTCGCGTCTGTTCCCAGCAAGTACAGTGTATTGGACTGAAGAGAAGCTACTGTTCTTGTCAATTTCCTAAGCAGAGTTGAAGTAGATATGGCCCGTGTGTGTAAAAAGAACAGTTCTTTTGTTCTGAGCAAGCTCACTGTTCTGGCCCTATAGGAGAAAGAGTAGAGTAGAAGAGTGCTCTTTTCTAAAAAGCAGAGTGTGTTTCTTGTAAGGAGAGCTAGTGTTTGTTTCCCTGTCAAACTGGAGTTGAATCACATGCACTTTCTGGTCCTATGAACAAGACTAGTTTTCTGGTAAGAAGAGTCACTAATGCGATCCATTTGCCCTACATTGCAAATAGCACTCGCGTCTGTTCCCAGCAACCACAGTGTATTGGACTGAAGAAAAGCTCCTGTTCTTGTCAGTTTCCTAAGCAGAGTTGAAGTAGATATGGCCCGTGTGTGTAGGAAGCACAGTTCTCTTGTTCTGAGGAAGCTCACTGTTCTGGCCCTAGAGGAGACAGAGTAGAGTAGAAGAGTGCTCTTTTCTCAAAAGCAGAGTGTGTTTCTTGTAAGGCGAGCTAGTGTTTGTTTCCCTGTCAAACTGGAGTTGAATCACATGCACTTTCTGGTCCTACGAACAAGACTTGTTTTCTGGTAAGAAGAGTCACTAATGCGATCCATTTGCCACACAGTGCAAATAGCACTCGCGTATGTTCCCAGCAAGTACAGTGTATTGGACTGAAGAGAAGCTCCTGTTCTTGTCAGATTCCTAAGCAGAGTTGAAGTAGGTATGGCCCGTGTGTGTAGGAAGCACAGTTCTTTTGTTCTGAGCAAGCTCACTGTTCTGGCCCTATAGGAAACACAGTAGAGTAGAAGAGTGCTCTTTTCTCAAAAGCAGAGTGTGTGTCTTGTAAGGCGAGCTATTGTTTGTTTCCCTGTCAGAAATGGAGTTGAATCAGATGCAGTTTCTGGTCCTACGAACCAGACTTGTATTCTGGTAAGAAGATTCACTAATGCGATCCATTTGCCACACAGTACAAATAGCACTCGCGTCTGTTCCCAGCAAGTACAGTGTATTGGACTGAAGAGAAGCTACTATTCTTGTCAGTTTCCTAAGCAGAGTGGAAATAGCTATGGCCCGTGTGTGTAGGAGCACAGTTCTTTTGTTCTGAGCAAGCTCACTGTACTGGCTCTACAGGAAACACAGTAGAGTAGAAGAGTGCTCTTTTCTCAAAAGCAGAGTGTGTTTCTTGTAAGGCGAGCTAGTGTTTGTTTCCCAGTCAGAAATGGAGTTGAATCACATGCAGTTTCTTGTCCTACGAGCAAGACTTGTTTTCCGTTAAGAAGAGTCACTATTGTGCTCACATTGCCGTACACAGTGCAAATAGCACTCGCGTCTGTTCCCAGCAAGTACAGTGTATTGGACTTAAGAGAAGGTGCTCTTCTTGTCAATTTCCTAAGCAGAGTTGAAGTAGATATGGCCCGTGTGTGTAAAAAGAACAGTTCTTTTGTTCTGAGCAAGCTCACTGTTCTGGCCCTATAGGAGAAAGAGTAGAGTAGAAGAGTGCTCTTTTCTCAAAAGCAGAGTGTGTTTCTTGTAAGGCGAGCTAGTGTTTGTTTCCCTGTCAAACTGGAGTTGAATCACATGCACTTTCTGGTCCTGCGAACAAGACTAGTTTTCTGGTAAGAAGAGTCACTAATGCGATCCATTTGCCACACATTGCAAATAGCACTCGCGTCTGTTCCCAGAGGGTACAGTGTATTGGACTGAAGAGAAGCTCCTGTTCTTGTCAGTTTCCTAAGCAGAGTTGAAGTAGATATGGCCCGTGTGTGTAGGAAGAACAGTTCTTTTGTACTGAGCAAGCTCACTGTTCTGGCCCTATAGGAAACACAGTAGAGTAGAAGAGTGCTCTTTTCTCAAAAGCAGAGTGTGTTTCTTGTAAGGCAAGCTAGTGTTTGTTTCCCGGTCAGAAATGGAGTTGAATCACATGCAGTTTCTTGTCCTACGAGCAAATCTTGTTTTCTGTTAAGAAGAGTCACTATTGTGCTCCCAATGCCGTACACAGTGAAAATAGCACTCGCGTCTGTTCCCAGCAAGTACAGTGTATTGGACTGAAGAGAAGCTCCTGTTATTGTCAGTTTCCTAAGCAGAGTTGAAGTAGATATGGCCCGTGTGTGTAAAAAGAACAGTTCTTTTGTTCTGAGCAAGCTCACTGTTCTGGCCCTATAGGAGAAAGAGTAGAGTAGAAGAGTGCTCTTTTCTCAAAAGCAGAGTGTGTTTCTTGTAAGGCGAGCTAGTGTTTGTTTCCCTGTCAAACTGGAGTTGAATCACATGCACTTTCTGGTCCTATGAACAAGACTAGTTTTCTGGTAAGAAGAGTCACAAATGCGATCCATTTGCCCTACATTGCAAATAGCACTCGCGTCTGTTCCCAGCAAGGACAGTGTATTGGACTGAAGAGAAGCTCCTGTTCTTGTCAGTTTCCTAAGCAGAGTTGAAGTAGATATGGCCCGTGTGTGTAGGAAGCACAGTTCTCTTGTTCTGAGGAAGCTCACTGTTCTGGCCCTAGAGGAGACAGAGTAGAGTAGAAGAGTGCTCTTTTCTCAAAAGCAGAGTGTGTTTGTTGTAAGGCGAGCTAGTGTTTGTTTCCCTGTCAAACTGGAGTTGAATCACATGCACTTTCTGGTCCTACAAACAAGACTTGTTTTCTGGTAAGAAGAGTCACTAATGTGATCCATTTGCCACACAGTGCTAATAGCACTCGCGTATGTTCCCAGCAAGTACAGTGTATTGGACTGAAGAGAAGCTCCTGTTCTTGTCAGATTCCTAAGCAGAGTTGAAGTAGGTATGGCCCGTGTGTGTAGGAAGGACAGTTCTTTTGTTCTGAGCAAGCTCACTGTTCTGGCCCTATAGGAAACACAGTAGAGTAGAAGAGTGCTCTTTTCTCAAAAGCAGAGTGTGTGTCTTGTAAGGCGAGCTATTGTTTGTTTCCCTGTCAGAAATGGAGTTGAATCAGATACAGTTTCTTGTCCTACGAACCAGACTTGTATTCTGGTAAGAGGATTCACTAATGCGATCCATTTGCCACACAGTACAAATAGCACTCGCGTCTGTTCCCAGCAAGTACAGTGTATTGGACTGAAGAGAAGCTACTATTCTTGTCAGTTTCCTAAGCAGAGTGGAAATAGCTATGGCCCGTGTGTGTAGGAGCACAGTTCTTTTGTTCTGAGCAAGCTCACTGTTCTGGCTCTATAGGAAACACAGTAGAGTAGAAGAGTGCTCTTTTCTCAAAAGCAGAGTGTGTTTCTTGGAAGGCGAGCTAGTGTTTGTTTCCCAGTCAGAAATGGAGTTGAATCACATGCAGTTTCTTGTCCTACGAGCAAGACTTGTTTTCCGTTAAGAAGAGTCACTATTGTGCTCACATTGCCGTACACAGTGCAAATAGCACTCGCGTCTGTTCCCAGCAAGTACAGTGTATTGGACTTAAGAGAAGGTGCTCTTCTTGTCAATTTCCTAAGCAGAGTTGAAGTAGATATGGCCCGTGTGTGTAAAAAGAACAGTTCTTTTCTTCTGAGCAAGCTCACTGTTCTGGCCCTATAGGAGAAAGAGTAGAGTAGAAGAGTGCTCTTTACTCAAAAGCAGAGTGTGTTTCTTGTAAGGCGAGCTAGTGTTTGTTTCCCTTTCAGAAATGGAGTTGAATCACATGCAGTTTCTGGTCCTACGAGCAAGACTTGTTTTCTGGTAAGAAGAGTCACTAATGCGATCCATTTGCCACACTGTGCAAATAGCACTCGCGTCTATTCCCAGCAAGTACAGTGTATTAGACTGAAGAGAAGCTACTATTCTTGTCAGTTTCCTAAGTAGAGTGGAAATAGATATGGCCCGTGTGTGTGTAGGAGCACAGTTCTTTTGTTCTGAGCAAGCTCACTGTTCTGGCCCTATAGGAAACACAGTATATTTGAAGAGTGCTCTTTTCTCAAAAGCAGTGTGTGTTTCTTGTACTGCGAGCTAGCGTTTGTTTCCCAGTCAGAAATAGAGTTGAATCACATGCAGTTTCTGGTCCTACGAGCAAGAATTGTTTTCTGGTAAGTAGAGTCACTATTGCGATCCATTTGCCACACAGTGCAAATAGCACTCGCATCAGTTCCCAGCATGTACTGTGTATTGGACTGAAGAGAAGCTCCTGTTTTGTCAGATTCCTTAGCAGAGTGGAAATAGATATGGCCCGTGTGTGTAGGAAGCACAGTTCTTTTGTTCTGAGCAGGCTCACTGTTCTGGCCCTCTAGGAAACACAGTGGAGTAGAAGAGTGCTCTTTTCTCAAAAGCAGAGTGTGTTTCTTGTAAGGCGAGCTAGTGTTTGTTTCCCAGTCAGAAATGGAGTTGAATCACATGCAGTTTCTTGTCCTACGAGCAAGACTTGTTTTCCGTTAAGAAGAGTCACTATTGTGCTGCCATTGCCGTACACAGTGCAAATAGCACTCGCGTGTGTTCCCACCAAGTACAGTGTATTAATCTGAAGAGAAGCTACTGTTCTTGTCAATTTCCTAAGCAGAGTTGAAGTAGATATGGCCCGTGAGTGTAAAAAGAACAGTTCTTTTGCTCTGAGCAAGCTCACTGTTCTGGCCCTATAGGAGACAGAGTAGAGTAGAAGAGTGCTCTTTTCTCAAAAGCAGAGTGTGTTTCTTGTAAGGCGAGCTAGTGTTTGTTTCCCAGTCAGAAATGGAGTTGAATCACATGCAGTTTTTTTCCTACGACAAGACTTGTTTTCTGGTAAGAAGAGTCACTAATGCGATCGATTTGCCACACAGTGCAAATAGCACTCGCGTATGTTCCCAGCAAGTACAGTGTGTTGGACTGAAGAGAAGCTCCTGTTCTTGTCAGTTTCCTAAGCAGAGTTAAAGTAGATATGGCCCGTGTGTGTAGGAAGAACAGTTCTTTTGTTCTGAGCAAGCTCACTGTTTTGGCCATATAGGAAACACAGTAGAGTAGAAGAGTGCTCTTTTCTCAAAAGCAGAGTGTGTTTCTTGTAAGGCAAGCTAGTGTTTGTTTCCCAGTCAGAAATGGAGTTGAATCACATGCAGTTTCTGGTCCTACGAGCCAGACTTGTTTTCTGGTAAGAAGAGTCACTAATGCGATCCATTTGCCTCACTGTGCAAATAGCACTCGCGTCTGTTCCCAGCAAGTACAGTGTATTGGACTGAAGAGAAGCTACTATTCTTGTCAGTTTCCTAAGTAGAGTGGAAATAGATATGGCCCGTGTGTGTAGGAGCACAGTTCTTTTCTTCTGAGCAAGCTCACAGTTCTGGCCCTATAGGAAACACAGTATATTTGAAGAGTGCTCTTTTCTCAAAAGCAGTGTGTGTTTCTTTTACTGCGAGGTAGTGTTTGTTTCCCAGTCAGAAATGGAGTTGAATCACATGCAGTTTCTGGTCCTACGAGCAAGAGTTGTTTTCTGCTAAGTAGAGTCACTATTGCGATCCATTTGCCACACAGTGCAAATAGCACTCGCATCAGTTCCCAGCAAGTACTGTGTATTGGACTGAAGAGAAGCTCCTGTTTTGTCAGTTTCCTAAGCAGATTGGAAATAGATATGGCCCGTGTGTGTAGGAAGCACAGTTCTTTTGTTCTGAGCAGGCTCACTGTTCTGGCCCTCTAGGAAACACAGTGGAGTAGAAGAGTGCTCTTTTCTCAAAAGCAGAGTGTGTTTCTTGTAAGGCGAGCTAGTGTTTGTTTCCTAGTCAGAAATGGAGTTGAATCACATGCAGTTTCTAGTCCTACGAGCAAGAGTTGTTTTCTTGTAAGTAGAGTCACTATTGCGATCCAATTGCAACACAGTGCAAATAGCACTCGCATCTGTTCCCAGCAAGTACTGTGTATTGGACTGAAGAGAAGCTCCTCTTCTTGTCAGTTTCCTAAGCAGAGTGGATGTAGATATGACCCTTGTGTGTAGGAAGCTAGTTCTTTTATGCTGAGCAAGCTCACTGTTCTGGCCCTATAGGAAACACAGTAGAGTAGAAGAGTGCTCTTTACCCAATAGCAGAGTGTGTTTCTTGGAAGGCGAGCTAGTGTTTGTTTCCCAGTCAGAAATGGAGTTGAATCACATGCAGTTTTTGTCCTACGAACAAGACTTGTTTTCTGATAAGAAGAGTCACTAATGCGATCCATTTGCCACACAGTGCAAATAGCACTCGCGTATGTTCCCAGCAAGTACAGTGTATTGGACTGAAGAGAAGCTCCTGTTCTTGTCAGTTTCCTAAGCAGAGTTGAAGTAGATATGGCCCGTGTGTGTAGGAAGAACAGTTCTTTTGTTCTGAGCAAGCTCACTGTTTTGGCTTATAGGAAACACAGTAGAGTAGAAGAGTGCTCTTTTCTCAAAAGCAGAGTGTGTTTCTTGTAAGGCGAGCTAGTGTTTGTTTCCCAGTCAGAAATGGAGTTGAATCACATGCAGTTTCTGGTCCTACGAGCCAGACTTGTTTTCTGGTAAGAAGAGTCACTAATGCGATCCATTTGCCACACTGTGCAAATAGCACTCGCGTCTGTTCCCAGCAAGTACAGTGTATTGGACTGAAGAGAAGCTACTATTCTTGTCAGTTTCCTAAGTAGAGTGGAAATAGATATGGCCCGTGTGTGTAGGAGCACAGTTCTTTTGTTCTGAGCAAGCTCACTGTTCTGGCCCTATAGGAAACACAGTATATTTGAAGAGTGCACTTTTCTCAAAAGCAGTGTGTGTTTCTTGTACTGCGAGGTAGTGTTTGTTTCCCAGTCAGAAATGGAGTTGAATCACATGCAGTTTCTGGTCCTACGAGCAAGAGTTGTTTTCTGCTAAGTAGAGTCACTATTGCGATCCATTTGCCACACAGTGCAAATAGCACTCGCATCAGTTCCCAGCAAGTACTGTGTATTGGACTGAAGAGAAGCTCCTGTTTTGTCAGTTTCCTAAGCAGATTGGAAATAGATATGGCCCGTGTGTGTAGGAAGCACAGTTCTTTTGTTCTGAGCAGGCTCACTGTTCTGGCCCTCTAGGAAACACAGTGGAGTAGAAGAGTGCTCTTTTCTCAAAAGCAGAGTGTGTTTCTTGTAAGGCGAGCTAGTGTTTGTTTCCCAGTCAGAAATGGAGTTGAATCACGTGCAGTTTCTAGTCCTACGAGCAAGAGTTGTTTTCTTGTAAGTAGAGTCACTATTGCGATCCAATTGCAACACAGTGCAAATAGCACTCGCATCTGTTCCCAGCAAGTACTGTGTATTGGACTGAAGAGAAGCTCCTCTTCTTGTCAGTTTCCTAAGCAGAGTGGATGTAGATATGACCCTTGTGTGTAGGAAGAACAGTTCTTTTGTTCTGAGCAAGCTCACTGTTTCGGCCATATAGGAAACACAGTAGAGTAGAAGAGTGCTCTTTTCTCAAAAGCAGAGTGTGTTTCTTGTAAGGCGAGCTAGTGTTTGTTTCCCTGTCAGAAATGGAGATGAATCAGATGCAGTTTCTGGTCCTGCGAGCAAGACTTGTTTTCTGGTAAGAAGAGTCACTAATGCGATCCATTTGCCACACTGTGCAAATAGCACTCGCTTCTGCTCCCAGCAAGTACAGTGTATTGGACTGAAGAGAAGCTACTATTCTTGTCAGTTTCCCAAGTAGAGTGGAAATAGATATGGCCCGTGTGTGTAGGAGCACAATTCTTTTGTTCTGAGCAAGCTCACTGTTCTGGCCCTATAGGAAACACAGTATAGTAGAAGAGTGCTCTTTTCTCAAAAGCAGTGTGTGTTTCTTGTACTGCGAGCTAGTGTTTGTTTCCCTGTTAGAAATGGAGTTTAATCGCATGCAGTTTCTGGTCCTACGAGCAAGACTTGTTTTCTGGTAAGAAGAGTCACTATTGCGATCCATTTGCCACACAGAGCAAATAGCCCTCGCGTCTGTTGCCAACAAGTACAGTGTATTGCTCTGAAGAGAAGCTACTGTACTTGTCAGATTTCTAAGCAGAGTTGAAGTAGATATGGCCCGTGTGTGTAGGAAGCACAGTTCTTTTGTTCTCAGGAAGCTCACTGTTCTGGTCCTATAGGAAACACAATAGAGTAGAAGAGTGCTTTTTCTCAAAAGCAGAGTGTGTTTCTTGTAAGGCGAGCTAGTGTTTGTTTCCCTGTCAGAAATGGAGTTGAATCACATGCAGTTTCTGGTCCTACGAGCAAGAGTTATTTTCTGGTAAGAAGAGTCACTATTGCGATCCATTTGCCACACATTGCAAATAGCACTCGCGTCTGTTCCCAGCAAGACAGTGTATTGGACTGAAGAGAAGCTCCTGTTCTTGTCAGTTTCCTAAGCAGAGTTGAAGTAGGTATGGCCCGTGTGTGTAGTAAGCACAGTTCTTTTGTTTTGAGCAAGCTCAGTGTTCTGGCCCTATAGGAAAAACAGTAGAGTAGAAGAGTGCTCTTTTCTCAATAGCAGAGTGTGTTTCTTTGAAGGCGAACTAGTGTTTGTTTCCCAATCAGAAATGGAGTTGAATCACATGCAGTTTCTTGTCCTACAAGCAAGAGTTGTTTTCAGGTAAGAAGATTCACTCTTGCGATCCCATTGCCATACAGAGTGCAAGTAGCACTCGCATCTGTTTCCAGCAAGTACAGTGTATTGGACTGAAGAGAAGCTCCTGTTCTTGTCAGTTTCCTAAGTAGAGTTGAAGTAGATATGGCCCGTGTGTGTAGGAAGAACAGTTCTTTTGTTCTGAGCAAGCTCACTGTTCTGGCCCTATAGGAAACACAGTAGAGTAGAAGAGTGCTCTTTTCTCAAAAGCAGAGGGTGTTTCTTGTAAGGCGAGCTAGTGTTTGTTTCACAGTCAGAAATGGAGTTGAATCACATGCAGTTTCTTGTCCTACGAGCAAGACTTGTTTTCTGTTAAGAAGAGTCACTATTGTGCTCCCATTGCCGTACACAGTGCAAGTAGCACTCGCGTCTGTTCCCAGCAAGTACAGTGTATTGGACTGAAGAGAAGCTACTGTTCTTGTCAATTTCCTAAGCAGAGTTGAAGTAGATATGGCCCGTGTTTGTAAAAAGAACAGTTCTTTTGTTCTGAGCGAGCTCACTGTTCTGGCCCTATAGGAGAAAGAGTAGAGTAGAAGAGTGCTCTTTTCTCAAAAGCAGAGTGTGTTTCTTGTAAGGCGAGCTCGTGTTGTTTCCCTGTCAAACTGGAGTTGACTCACATGCACTTTCTGGTTTTACGAACAAGACTAGTTTTCTGGTAAGAAGAGTCACTAATGCGATCCATTTGCCACACATTGCAAATAGCACTCGCGTCTGTTCCCAACAAATACAGTGTATTGGACTGAAGAGAAGCTCCTGTTCTTGTCAGTTTCCTAAGCAGAGTTGAAGTAGATATGGCCCGTGTGTGTAGGAAGCACAGTTCTTTTGTTCTGAGGAAGCTCACTGTTCTGGCCCTCTAGGAAACACAGTAGAGTAGAAGAGTGCTCTTTTCTCAAAAGCAGAGTGTGTTTCTTGTAAGGCGAGCTAGTGTTTGTTTCCCAGTCAGAAATGGAGTTGAATTACATGCAGTTTTTAGTCCTACGAGCAAGAGTTGTTTTCTTGTAAGTAGAGTCACTATTGCGATCCAATTGCAACACAGTGCAAATAGCACTCGCATCTGTTCCCAGCAAGTACTGTGTATTGGACTGAAGAGAATCTCCTCTTCTTGTCAGTTTACTAAGCAGAGTGGATGTAGATATGACCCTTGTGTGTAGGAAGCTAGTTCTTTTATGCTGAGCAAGTCACTGTTCTGGCACTATAGGAAACACAGTAGAGTAGAAGAGTGCTCTTTACCCAATAGCAGAGTGTGTTTCTTGTAAGGCGAGCTAGTGTTTGTTTCCCAGTCAGAAATGGAGTTGAATCACATGCAGTTTCTTGTCCTATGAGCAAGACTTGTTTTCCGTTAAGAAGAGTCACTATTGTGCTCCCATTGCCGTACACAGTGCAAATAGCACTCGCGTCTGTTCCCAGCAAGTACAGTGTATTGGACTGAAGAGAAGCTCCTGTTCTTGTCAATTTCCTAAACAGAGTTGAAGTAGATATGGCCCGTGTGTGTAGGAAGAACAGTTCTTTTGTTCTGAGCAAGCTCACTGTTTTGGCCATATAGGAAACACAGCAGAGTAGAAGAGTGCTCTTTTCTCAAAAGCAGAGTGTGTTTCTTGTAAGGCGAGCTAGTGTTTGTTTCCCAGTCAGAAATGGAGTTGAATCACATGCAGTTTCTGGTCCTACGAGCCAGACTTGTTTTCTGGTAAGAAGAGTCACTAATGCGATCCATTTGCCACACTGTGCAAATAGCACTCGCGTCTGTTCCCAGCAAGTACAGTGTATTGGACTGAAGAGAAGCTACTATTCTTGTCAGTTTCCTAAGTAGAGTGGAAATAGATATGGCCCGTGTGTGTAGGAGCACAGTTCTTTTGTTCTGAGCAAGCTCACTGTTCTGGCCCTATAGGAAACACAGTATATTTGAAGAGTGCTCTTTTCTCAAAAGCAGTGTGTGTTTCTTGTACTGCGAGGTAGTGTTTGTTTCCCAGTCAGAAATGGAGTTGAATCACATGCAGTTTCTGGTCCTACGAGCAAGAGTTGTTTTCTGGTAAGTAGAGTCACTATTGCGATCCAATTGCCACACAGTGCAAATAGCACTCGCATCAGTTCCCAGCAAGTACTGTGTATTGGACTGAAGAGAAGCTCCTGTTTTGTCAGTTTCCTAAGCAGATTGGAAATAGATATGGCCTGTGTGTGTTGGAAGCACAGTTCTTTTGTTCTGAGCAGGCTCACTGTTCTGGCCCTCTAGGAAACACAGTGGAGTAGAAGAGTGCTCTTTTCTCAAAAGCAGAGTGTGTTTCTTGTAAGGCGAGCTAGTGTTTGTTTCCCAGTCAGAAATGGAGTTGAATCACATGCAGTTTCTAGTCCTACGAGCAAGAGTTGTTTTCTTGTAAGTAGAGTCACTATTGCGATCCAATTGCAACACAGTGCAAATAGCACTCGCATCTGTTCCCAGCAAGTACTGTGTATTGGACTGAAGAGAAGCTCCTCTTCTTGTCAGTTTCCTAAGCAGAGTGGATGTAGATATGACCCTTGTGTGTAGGAAGCTAGTTCTTTTATGCTGAGCAAGCTCACTGTTCTGGCCCTATAGGAAACACAGTAGAGTAGAAGAGTGCTCTTTACCCAATAGCAGAGTGTGTTTCTTGGAAGGCGAGCTAGTGTTTGTTTCCCAGTCAGAAATCGAGTTGAATCACATGCAGTTTCTGGTCCTACGAGCAAGAGTTGTTTTCTGGTAAGTAGAGTCACTATTATGATCCATTTGACACACAGTGCAAATAGCACTCGCATCAGTTCCCAGCAAGTACTGTGTATTGGACTGAAGAGAAGCTCCTGTTTTGTCAGTTTCCTAAGCAGAGTGGAAATAGATATGGCCCGTGTGTGTAGGAAGCACAGTTCTTTTGTTCTGAGCAGGCTCACTGTTCTGGCCCTCTAGGAAACACAGTGGAGTAGAAGAGTGCTCTTTTCTCAAAAGCAGAGTGTGTTTCTTGTAAGGCGAGCTAGTGTTTGTTTCCCAGTCAGAAATGGAGTTGAATCACATGCAGTTTCTTGTCCTACGAGCAAGACTTGTTTTCCGTTAAGAAGAGTCACTATTGTGCTCCCATTGCCGAACACAGTGCAAATAGCACTTGCGTCTGTTCACAGCAAGTACAGTGTATTGGACTGAAGAGAAGCTTCTGTTCTTGTCATTTTCCTAAGCAGAGTTGAAGTAGATATGGCCCGTGAGTAAAAAAAGAACAGTTCTTTTATTCTGAGCAAGCTCACTGTTCTGGCCCTATAGGAGACAGAGTAGAGTAGAAGAGTGCTCTTTTCTCAAAAGCACAGTGTGTTTCTTGTAAGGCGAGCTAGTGTTTGTTTCCCAGTCAGAAATGGAGTTGAATCACATGCAGTTTTTGTTTTACGAACAAGACTTGTTTTCTGGTAAGAGGAGTCACTAATGCGATCCATTTGCCACACAGTGCAAATAGCACTCGCGTATGTTCCCAGCAAGTACAGTGTATTGGACTGAAGAGAAGCTCCTGTTCTTGTCAGTTTTCTAAGCAGAGTTTAAGTAGATATGGCCCGTGTGTGGAGGAAGAACAGTTCTTTTGTTTGAGCAAGCTCACTGTTCTGGCCCTATAGGAAACACAGTAGAGTAGAAGAGTGCTCGTTTCTCAAAAGCAGAGGGTGTTTCTTGTAAGGCGAGCTAGTGTTTGTTTCACAGTCAGAAATGGAGTTGAATCACATGCAGTTTCTTGTCCTACGAGCAAGACTTGTTTTCTGTTAAGAAGAGTCACTATTGTGCTCCCATTGCCGTACACAGTGCAAATAGCACTCGCGTCTGTTCACAGCAAGTACAGTGTATTGGACTGAAGAGAAGCTACAGTTCTTGTCAATTTCATAAGCAGAGTTGAAGTAGATATGGCCCGTGTTTGTAAAAAGAACAGTTCTTTTGTTCTGAGCAAGCTCACTGTTCTGGCCCTATAGGAGAAAGAGTAGAGTAGAAGAGTGCTCTTTTCTCAAAAGCAGAGTGTGTTTCTTGTAAGGCGAGCTAGTGTTTGTTTCCCTGTCAAACTGGAGTTGAATCACATGCACTTTCTGGTTTTACGAACAAGACTAGTTTTCTGGTAAGAAGAGTCACTAATGCGATCCATTTGCCACACATTGCAAATAGCACTCGCGTCTGTTCCCAACAAATACAGTGTATTGGACTGAAGAGAAGCTCCTGTTCTTGTCAGTTTCCTTAGCAGAGTTGAAGTAGATATGGCCCGTGTGTGTAGGAAGCACAGTTCTTTTGTTCTGAGGAAGCTCACTGTTCTGGCCCTATAGGAAACAAAGTAGAGTAGAAGAGTGCTCTTTTCTCAAAAGCAGAGTGTGTTTCTTGTAAGGCGAGCTAGTGTTTGTTTCCCAGTCAGAAATGGAGTTGAATCACATGCAGTTTCTAGTCCTACGAGCAAGAGTTGTTTTCTTGTAAGTAGAGTCACTATTGCGATCCAATTGCAACACAGTGCAAATAGCACTCGCATCTGTTCCCAGCAAGTACTGTGTATTGGACTGAAGAGAATCTCCTCTTCTTGTCAGTTTCCTAAGCAGAGTGGATGTAGATATGACCCTTGTGTGTAGGAAGCTAGTTCTTTTATGCTGAGCAAGTCACTGTTCTGGCCCTATAGGAAACACAGTAGAGTAGAAGAGTGCTCTTTACCCAATAGCAGAGTGTGTTTCTTGTAAGGCGAGCTAGTGTTTGTTTCCCAGTCAGAAATGGAGTTGAATCACATGCAGTTTCTTGTCCTAGGAGCAAGACTTTTTTTCCGTTAAGAAGAGTCACTATTGTGCTCCCATTGCCGTACACAGTGCAAATAGCACTCGCGTCTGTTCCCAGCAAGTAAAGTGTATTGGACTGAAGAGAAGCTCCTGTTCTTGTCAATTTCCTAAGCAGAGTTGAAGTAGATATGGCCCGTGTGTGTAAAAAGAACAGTTCTTTTGTTCTGAGCAAGCTCACTGTTCTGGCCGTATAGGAGACAGAGTAGAGAAGAAGAGTGCTCTTTTCTCAAAAGCAGAGTGTGTTTCTTGTAAGGAGAGCTAGTGTTTGTTTCCCTGTCAGAAATGGAGTTGAATCAGATGCAGTTTCTGGTCCTACGAGCCAGACTTGTTTTCTGGTAAGAAGTGTCACTAATGCGATCCATTTGCCACACATTGCAAATAGCACTCGCGTCTGTTCCCAGCAAGTACAGTGTATTGGACTGAAGAGAAGCTCCTCTTCTTGTCAGTTTCCTAAGCAGAGTGGAAATAGATATGGCCCGTGTGTGTAGGAAGCACAGTTCTTTTGTTCTGAGCAGGCTCACTGTTCTGGCCCTCTAGGAAACACAGTGGAGTAGAAGAGTGCTCTTTTCTCAAAAGCAGAGTGTGTTTCTTGTAAGGCGAGCTAGTGTTTGTTTCCCAGTCAGAAATGGAGTTGAATCACATGCAGTTTCTTGTCCTACGAGCAAGACTTGTTTTCCGTTAAGAAGAGTCACTATTGTGCTCCCATTGCCGTACACAGTGCAAATAGCACTTGCGTCTGTTCACAGCAAGTACAGTGTATTGGACTGAAGAGAAGCTTCTGTTCTTGTCAATTTCCTAAGCAGAGTTGAAGTAGATATGGCCCGTGAGTAAAAAAAGAACAGTTCTTTTATTCTGAGCAAGCTCACTGTTCTGGCCCTTTAGGAGACAGAGTAGAGTAGAAGAGTGCTCTTTTCTCAAAAGCACAGTGTGTTTCTTGTAAGGCGAGCTAGTGTTTGTTTCCCAGTCAGAAATGGAGTTGAATCACATGCAGTTTTTGTTTTACGAACAAGACTTGTTTTCTGGTAAGAGGAGTCACTAATGCGATCCATTTGCCACACAGTGCAAATAGCACTCGCATATGTTCCCAGCAAGTACAGTGTATTGGACTGAAGAATAGCTCCTGTTATTGTCAGTTTCCTAGGCAGAGTTGAAGTAGATATGGCCCGTGTGTGTAGGAAGGACAGTTCTTTTGTTCTGAGCAAGCTCACTGTTCTGGCCATATAGGAAACACAGTAGAGTAGAAGAGTGCTCTTTTCTCAAAAGCAGTGTGTGTATCTTGTACTGTGAGCTAGTGTTTGTTTCCCTGTTAGAAATGGAGTTTAATCACATGCAGTTTCTGGTCCTACGAGCAAGACTTGTTTTCTGGTAAGAAGAGTCACTATTCTATCCATTTGCCACACAATACAAATAGCACTCGCGTCTGTTGCCAACAAGTACAGTGTATTGGACTGAAGAGAAGATACTGTTCTTGTCAGTTTCCTAAGCAGAGTTGAAATAGATATGGCCCGTGTGTGTAGGAAGCACAGTTCTTTTGTTCTGAGCAAGCTCACTCTTCTGGCCCTATAGGAAACACAGCAGAGTAGAAGAGTGCTCTTTTCTCAAAAGCAGAGTGTGTTTCTTTGAAGGCAAGCTAGTGTTTGTTTCCCAGTCAGAAATGGAGTTGAATCACATGCAGTTTCTGGTCCTGCGAGCCAGACTTGTTTTCTGGTAAGAAGAGTCTCTATTGCGTTCTAATTGCCATACACAGTGCAAGTAGCACTCGCATCTGTTCCCAGCAAGCACAGTGTATAGGAATGAAGAGAAGCTACTGTTCTTGTCAGTTTCCTAAGCAGAGTTGAAGTAGATATGGCCCATGTGTTTAGGAAGCACAGTTCTTTTGTTCTGAGCAAGCTCACTGTTCTGGCCCTATAGGAAACACAGTAGAGTAGAAGAGTGCTCTTTTCTCAAAAGCAGAGTGTGTTTCTTGTAAGGCGAGCTAGTGTTTGTTTCCCAGTCAGAAATGGAGTTGAATCAGATGCAGTTTCTGGTCCTACGAGCCAGACTTGTTTTCTGGTAAGAAGAGTCACTAATGCGATCCATTTGCCACACTGTGCAAATAGCACTCGCGACTGTTCCCAGCAAGTACAGTGTATTGGACTGAAGAGAAGCTACTATTCTTGTCAGTTTCCTAAGCAGAGTTGAAGTAGATATGACCCTTGTGTTTAGGAAGCTAGTTCTTTTATGCTGAGCAAGCTCACTGTTCTGGCCATATATGAAACACAGTAGAGTAGAAGACTGCTCTTTTCCCAATAGCAGAGTGTGTTTCTTGTAAGGCGAGCTAGTGTTTGTTTCCCAGTCAGAAATGGAGTTGAATCACATGCAGTTTCTGGTCCTACGAGCAAGAGTTGTTCTCTGGTAAGTAGAGTCACTATTGCGATCCATTTGCCACACAGTGCAAATAGCACTCGCATCAGTTCCCAGCAAGTACTGTGTATTGGACTGAAGAGAAGGTCCTCTTTTGTCAGTTTCCAAAGCAGAGTGGAAATAGATATGGCCCGTGTGTGTAGGAAGCACAGTTCTTTTGTTCTGAGCAAGCTCACTGTTCTGGCCCTCTAGGAAACACAGTAGAGTAGAAGAGTGCTCTTTTCTCAAAAGCAGAGTGTGTTTCTTGTAAGGCGAGCTAGTGTTTGTTTCCCAGTCAGAAATGGAGTTGAATCACATGCAGTTTCTTGTCCTACGAGCAAGACTTCTTTTCCATTAAGAAGAGTCACTATTGTGCTCCCATTGCCGTACACAGTGCAAATAGCACTCGTGTCTGTTTCCAGCAAGTACAGTGTATTGGACTGAAGAGAAGCTACTGTTCTTGTCAACTTCCTAAACAGAGTTGAAGTAGATATGTCCCATGTGTGTAAAAAGAACAGTACTTTTGTTCTGAGCAAGCTCACTGTTCTGGCCCTATAGGAGAAAGAGTAGAGTAGAAGAGTGCTCTTTTCTCAAAAGCAGAGTGTGTTTCTTCTAAGGCAAGCTAGTGTTTGTTTCCCTGTCAAACTGGAGTTGAATCACATGCACTTTCTGGTCCTACGAACAAGACTATTTTTCTGGTAAGAAGAGTCACTAATGTGATCCATTTGCCACACATTGCAAATAGCACTCTCGTCTGTTCCCAGCAATTACAGTGTATTGGACTGAAGAGAAGCTCCTGTTCTTGTCAGTTTCATAAGCAGAGTTGAAGTAGATATGGCCCGTGTGTGTAGGAAGCACAGTTCTTTTGTTCTGTGCAGGCTCACTGTTCTGGCCCTCTAGGAAACACAGTAGAGTAGAAGAGTGCTCTTTTCTCAAAAGCAGAGTGTGTTTCTTGTAAGGCGAGCTAGTGTTTGTTTCCCTGTCAAACTGGAGTTGAATCACATGCACTTTCTGGTTTTACGAACAAGACTTGTTTTCTGGTAAGAAGAGTCACTAATGCGATCGATTTGCCACACATTGCAAATAGCACTCGCATCAGTTCCCAGCAAGTACTGTGTATTGGACTGAAGAGAAGCTCCTGTTTTGTCAGTTTCCTAAGCAGAGTGGAAATAGATATGGCCCGTGTGTGTAGGAAGCACAGTTCTTTTTTTCTGTGCAGGCTCACTGTTCTGGCCCTCTAGGAAACACAGTAGAGTAGAAGAGTGCTCTTTTCTCAAAAGCAGAGTGTGTTTCCTGTAAGGCGAGCTAGTGTTTGTTTCCCAGTCAGAAATGGAGTTGAATCACATGCAGTTTCTTGTCCTACGAGTAAGACTTGTTTTCCGTTAAGAAGAGTCACTATTGTGCTCCCATTGCCGTACACAGTGCAAATAGCACTCGCGTCTGTTCCCAGCAAGTACAGTGTATTGGACTGAAGAGAAGCTCCTGTTCTTGTCAGTTTCCTAAGCAGAGTTGAAGTAGATATGGCCCGTGTGTGTAGGAAACACAGTTCTTTTGTTCTGAAGAAGCTCACTGTTCTGGCCCTATAGGAAACACAGTAGAGTAGAAGAGTGCTCTTTTCTCAAAATCAGAGTGTGTTTCTTGTAAGGAGAGCTAGTGTTTGTTTCCCTGTCAAACTGGAGTTGAATCACATGCACTTTCTGGTTTTACGAAAAAGACTTGTTTTCTGTAAGAAGAGTCACTAATGCGATCCATTTGCCACACAGTGCAAATAGCACTCGCGTATGTTCCCAGCAAGTACAGTGTATTGGACTGAAGAGAAGCTCCAGTTATTGTCAGTTTCCTAGGCAGAGTTGAAGTAGATATGGCCCGTGTGTGTAGGAAGGACAATTCTTTTGTTCGGAGCAAGCTCACTGTTCTGGCCCTATAGGAAACACAGTAGAGTAGAAGAGTGCTCTTTTCTCAAAAGCAGAGTGTGTGTCTTGTAAGGCGAGCTAGTGTTTGTTTCCCTGTCAGAAATGGAGTTGAATCAGATGCAGTTTCTGGTCCTACGAACCAGACTTGTTTTCTGGTAAGAAGATTCACTAATGCGATCCATTTGCCACACAGTACAAATAGCACTCGCGTCTGTTCCCAGCAAGTACAGTGTATTGGACTGAAGAGAAGCTACTATTCTCGTCAGTTTCCTAAGTAGAGTGGAAATAGATATGGCCCGTGTGTGTAGGAGCACAGTTCTTTTGTTCTGAGCAAGCTCACTGTTCTGGCTCTATAGGAAACACAGTATAGTAGAAGAGTGCTCTTTTCTCAAAAGCAGTGTGTGTATCTTGTACTGTGAGCTAGTGTTTGTTTCCCTGTTAGATATGGAGTTTAATCACATGCAGTTTCTGGTCCTACGAGCAAGACTTGTTTTCTGGTAAGAAGAGTCATTATTCTATCCATTTGCCACACAGTGCAAATAGCACTCACGTCTGTTGCTAACAAGTACAGTGTATTGGACTGAAGAGAAGATACTCTTCTTGTCAGTTTCCTAAGCAGAGTTGAAATAGATATGGCCCGTGTGTGTAGGAAGCACAGTTCTTTTGTTCTGAGCAAGCTCACTCTTCTGGCCCTATAGGAAACACAGCAGAGTAGAAGAATGCTCTTTTCTCAAAAGCAGAGTGTGTTTCTTTGAAGGCGAGCTAGTGTTTGTTTCCCAGTCAGAAATGGAGTTGAATCACATGCAGTTTCTGGTCCTACGAGCCAGACTTGTTTTCTGGTAAGTAGAGTCTCTATTGCGTTCTAATTGCCATACACAGTGCAAGTAGCACTTGCATCTGTTCCCAGCAAGCACAGTGTATTGGAATGAAGAGAAGCTACTGTTCTTGTCAGCTTCCTAAGCAGAGTTGAAGTAGATATGGCCCATGTGTTTAGGAAGCACAGTTCTTTTGTTCTGAGCAAGCTCACTGTTCTGGCCCTATAGGAAACACAGTAGAGTAGAAGAGTGCTCTTTTCTCAAAAGCAGAGTGTGTTTCTTGTAAAACGAGCTAGTATTTGTTTCCCAGTCAGAAATGGAGTTGAATCACATGCAGTTTCTAGTCCTACGAGCAAGACTTGTTTTCTTGTAAGTAGAGTCACTATTGCGATCCAATTGCAACACAGTGCAAATAGCACTCGCGTCTGTTCCCAGCAAGTACTGTGTATTGGACTGAAGAGAAGCTCCTCTTCTTGTCAGTTTCCTAAGCAGAGTGGAAGTAGATATGACCCTTGTGTGTAGGAAGCTAGTTCTTTTATGCTGAGCAAGCTGACCGTTCTGGCCATATATGAAACACAGTAGAGTAGAAGACTGCTCTTTTCCCAATAGCAGAGTGTGTTTCTTGTAAGGCGAGCTAGTGTTTGTTTCCCAGTCAGAAATGGAGTTGAATCACATGCAGTTTCTGGTCCTACGAGCAAGAGTTGTTTTCTGGTAAGTAGAGTCACTATTGCGATCCATTTGCCACACAGTGCAAATAGCACTCACATCAGTTCCTAGCAAGTACTGTGTATTGGACTGAAGGGAAGCTCCTGTTTTGTCTGTTTCCAAAGCAGAGTGGAAATAGATATGGCCCGTGTGTGTAGGAAGCACAGTTCTTTTGTTCTGAGCAAGCTCACTGTTCTGGCCTTCTAGGAAACACAGTAGAGTAGAAGAGTGCTCTTTTCTCAAAAGCAGAGTGTGTTTCTTGTAAGGCGAGCTAGTGTTTGTTTCCCTGTCAAACTGGAGTTGAATCACATGCACTTTCTGGTCCTACGAACAAGACTAGTTTTCTGGTAAGAAGAGTCACTAATGTGATCCATTTGCCCTACATTGCAAATAGCACTCGCGTCTGTTCCCAGCAAGTACAGTGTATTGGACTGAAGAGAAGCTCCTGTTCTTGTCAGTTTCCTAAGCAGAGTTGAAGTAGATATGGCCCGTGTGTGTAGGAAGCACAGTTCTTTTGTTCTGAGCAAGCTCACTGTTCTGGCCCTATAGGAAAAACAGTAGAGTAGAAGAGTGCTCTTTTCTCAAAAGCAGAGTGTGTTTCTTGTAAGGCGAGCTAGTGTTTGTTTCCCAGTCAGAAATGGAGTTGAATCACATGCAGTTTCTAGTCCTACGAGCAAGAGTTGTTTTCTTGTAAGTAGAGTCACTATTGTGCTCCCATTGCCGTACACAGTGCAAATAGCACTCGCATCTGTTCACAGCAAGTACTGTGTATTGGACTGAAGAGAAGCTCCTCTTCTTGTCAGTTTCCTAAGCAGAGTGGATGTAGATATGACCCTTGTGTGTAGGAAGCTAGTTCTTTTATGCTGAGCAAGCTCACTGTTCTGGCCCTCTAGGAAACACAGTAGAGTAGAAGAGTGCTCTTTACCCAATAGCAGAGTGTGTTTCTTGTAATGCGAGCCAGTGTTTGTTTCCCAGTCAGAAATGGAGTTGAATCACATGCAGTTTCTGGTCTTACGAGCAAGAGTTGTTTTCTGGTAAGTAGAGTCACTATTGCGATCCATTTGCCACACATTGCAAATAGCACTCTCGTCTGTTCCCAGCAATTACAGTGTATTGGACTGAAGAGAAGCTCCTGTTCTTGTCAGTTTCATAAGCAGAGTTGAAGTAGATATGGCCCGTGTGTGTAGGAAGCACAGTTCTTTTGTTCTGTGCAGGCTTACTGTTCTGGCCCTCTAGGAAACACAGTAGAGTAGAAGAGTGCTCTTTTCTCAAAAGCAGAGTGTGTTTCTTGTAAGGCGAGCTAGTGTTTGTTTCCCTGTCAAACTGGAGTTGAATCACATGCACTTTCTGGTTTTACGAACAAGACTTGTTTTCTGGTAAGAAGAGTCACTAATGCGATCCATTTGCCACACAGTGCAAATAGCACTCGCATCAGTTCCCAGCAAGTACTGTGTATTGGACTGAAGAGAAGCTCCTGTTTTGTCAGTTTCCTAAGCAGAGTGGAAATAGATATGGCCCGTGTGTGTAGGAAGCACAGTTCTTTTGTTCTGTGCAGGCTCACTCTTCTGGCCCTCTAGGAAACACAGTAGAGTAGAAGAGTGCTCTTTTCTCAAAAGCAGAGTGTGTTTCTTGTAAGGCGAGCTAGTGTTTGTTTCCCAGTCAGAAATGGAGTTGAATCACATGCAGTTTCTTGTCCTTCGAGTAAGACTTGTTTTCCGTTAAGAAGAGTCACTATTGTGCTCCCATTGCCGTACACAGTGCAAATAGCACTCGCGTCTGTTCCCAGCAAGTACAGTGTATTGGACTGAAGAGAAGCTCCTGTTCTTGTCAGTTTCCTAAGCAGAGTTGAAGTAGATATGGCCCGTGTGTGTAGGAAACACAGTTCTTTTGTTCTGAGGAAGCTCACTGTTCTGGCCCTATAGGAAACACAGTAGAGTAGAAGAGTGCTCTTTTCTCAAAAGCAGAGTGTGTTTCTTGTAAGGAGAGCTAGTGTTTGTTTCCCTGTCAAACTGGAGTTGAATCACATGCACTTTCTGGTTTTACGAAAAAGACTTGTTTTCTGTAAGAAGAGTCACTAATGCGATCCATTTGCCACACAGTGCAAATAGCACTCGCGTATGTTCCCAGCAAGTACAGTGTATTGGACTGAAGAGAAGCTCCAGTTATTGTCAGTTTCCTAGGCAGAGTTGAAGTAGATATGGCCCGTGTGTGTAGGAAGGACAATTCTTTTGTTCTGAGCAAGCTCACTGTTCTGGCCCTATAGGAAACACAGTAGAGTAGAAGAGTGCTCTTTTCTCAAAAGCAGAGTGTGTGTCTTGTAAGGCGAGCTAGTGTTTGTTTCCCTGTCAGAAATGGAGTTGAATCAGATGCAGTTTCTGGTCCTACGAACCAGACTTGTTTTCTGGTAAGAAGATTCACTAATGCGATCCATTTGCCACACAGTACAAATAGCACTCGCGTCTGTTCCCAGCAAGTACAGTGTATTGGACTGAAGAGAAGCTACTATTCTCGTCAGTTTCCTAAGTAGAGTGGAAATAGATATGGCCCGTGTGTGTAGGAGCACAGTTCTTTTGTTCTGAGCAAGCTCACTGTTCTGGCTCTATAGGAAACACAGTATAGTAGAAGAGTGCTCTTTTCTCAAAAGCAGTGTGTGTATCTTGTACTGTGAGCTAGTGTTTGTTTCCCTGTTAGATACGGAGTTTAATCACATGCAGTTTCTGGTCCTACGAGCAAGACTTGTTTTCTGGTAAGAAGAGTCACTATTCTATCCATTTGCCACACAGTGCAAATAGCACTCACGTCTGTTGCTAACAAGTACAGTGTATTGGACTGAAGAGAAGATACTCTTCTTGTCAGTTTCCTAAGCAGAGTTGAAATAGATATGGCCCGTGTGTGTAGGAAGCACAGTTCTTTTGTTCTGAGCAAGCTCACTCTTCTGGCCCTATAGGAAACACAGCAGAGTAGAAGAGTGCTCTTTTCTCAAAAGCAGAGTGTGTTTCTTTGAAGGCGAGCTAGTGTTTGTTTCCCAGTCAGAAATGGAGTTGAATCACATGCAGTTTCTGGTCCTACGAGCCAGACTTGTTTTCTGGTAAGTAGAGTCTCTATTGCGTTCTAATTGCCATACACAGTGCAAGTAGCACTCGCATCTGTTCCCAGCAAGCACAGTGTATTGGAATGAAGAGAAGCTACTGTTCTTGTCAACTTCCTAAGCAGAGTTGAAGTAGATATGGCCCATGTGTTTAGGAAGCACAGTTCTTTTGTTCTGAGCAAGCTCACTGTTCTGGCCCTATAGGAAACACAGTAGAGTAGAAGAGTGCTCTTTTCTCAAAAGCAGAGTGTGTTTCTTGTAAAACGAGCTAGTATTTGTTTCCCAGTCAGAAATGGAGTTGAATCACATGCAGTTTCTAGTCCTACGAGCAAGACTTGTTTTCTTGTAAGTAGAGTCACTATTGCGATCCAATTGCAACACAGTGCAAATAGCACTCGCGTCTGTTCCCAGCAAGTACTGTGTATTGGACTGAAGAGAAGCTCCTCTTCTTGTCAGTTTCCTAAGCAGAGTGGAAGTAGATATGACCCTTGTGTGTAGGAAGCTAGTTCTTTTATGCTGAGCAAGCTGACCGTTCTGGCCATATATGAAACACAGTAGAGTAGAAGACTGCTCTTTTCCCAATAGCAGAGTGTGTTTCTTGTAAGGCGAGCTAGTGTTTGTTTCCCAGTCAGAAATGGAGTTGAATCACATGCAGTTTCTGGTCCTACGAACAAGACTAGTTTTCTGGTAAGAAGAGTCACTAATGTGATCCATTTGCCCTACATTGCAAATAGCACTCGCGTCTGTTCCCAGCAAGTACAGTGTATTGGACTGAAGAGAAGCTCCTGTTCTTGTCAGTTTCCTAAGCAGAGTTGAAGTAGATATGGCCCGTGTGTGTAGGAAGCACAGTTCTTTTGTTCTGAGGAAGCTCACTGTTCTGGCCCTATAGGAAACACAGTAGAGTAGAAGAGTGCTCTTTTCTCAAAAGCAGAGTGTGTTTCTTGTAAGGCGAGCTAGTGTTTGTTTCCCAGTCAGAAATGGAGATGAATCACATGCAGTTTCTAGTCCTACGAGCAAGACTTGTTTTCTTGTAAGTAGAGTCACTATTGCGATCCAATTGCAAAACAGTGCAAATAGCACTCGCATCTGTTCCCAGCAAGTACTGTGTATTGGACTGAAGAGAAGCTCCTCTTCTTGTCAGTTTCCTAAGCAGAGTGGATGTAGATATGACCCTTGTGTGTAGGAAGCTAGTTCTTTTATGCTGAGCAAGCTCACTGTTCTGGCCCTATAGGAAACACAGTAGAGTAGAAGAGTGCTCTTTACCCAATAGCAGAGTGTGTTTCTTGTAAGGCGAGCTAGTGTTTGTTTCCCAGTCAGAAATGGAGTTGAATCACATGCAGTTTCTGGTCCTACGAGCAAGAGTTGTTTTATAGTTAGTAGAGTCACTATTGCGATCCATTTGCCACACAGTGCAAATAGCACTCGCATCAGTTCCCAGCAAGTACTGTGTATTGGACTGAAGAGAAGCTCCTGTTTTGTCAGTTTCCTAAGCAGAGTGGAAATACATATGGCCCGTGTGTGTAGGAAGCACAGTTCTTTTGTTCTGAGCAGGCTCACTGTTCTGGCCCTCTAGGAAACACAGTAGAGTAGAAGAGTGCTCTTTTCTCAAAAGCAGAGTGTGTTTCTTGTAATCGAGCTAGTGTTTGTTTCCCAGTCAGAAATGGAGTTGAATCACATGCAGTTTCTTGTCTTACGAACAAGACTTGTTTTCTGGTAAGAAGAGTCACTAATGCGATCCATTTGCCACAGAGTGCAAATAGCACTCGCGTATGTTCCCAGCAAGTACAGTGTATTGGACTGAAGAGAAGCTCCTGTTCTTGTCAGTTTCCTAAGCAGAGTTGAAGTAGATATGACCCGTGTGTGTAGGAAGAACACTTCTTTTGTTCTGAGGAAGCTCACTGTTTTGGCCCTATAGGAAAAACAGTAGAGTAGAAGAGTGCTCTTTTCTCAAAAGCAGAGTGTGTTTCTTGTAAGGCGAGCTAGTGTTTGTTTCCCAGTCAGAAATGGAGATGAATCACATGCAGTTTCTAGTCCTACGAGCAAGACTTGTTTTCTTGTAAGTAGAGTCACTATTGCGATCCAATTGCAAAACAGTGCAAATAGCACTCGCATCTGTTCCCAGCAAGTACTGTGTATTGGACTGAAGAGAAGCTCCTCTTCTTGTCAGTTTCCTAAGCAGAGTGGATGTAGATATGACCCTTGTGTGTAGGAAGCTAGTTCTTTTATGCTGAGCAAGCTCACTGTTCTGGCCCTATAGGAAACACAGTAGAGTAGAAGAGTGCTCTTTACCCAATAGCAGAGTGTGTTTCTTGTAAGGCGAGCTAGTGTTTGTTTCCCAGTCAGAAATGGAGTTGAATCACATGCAGTTTCTGGTCCTACGAGCAAGAGTTGTTTTATAGTTAGTAGAGTCACTATTGCGATCCATTTGCCACACAGTGCAAATAGCACTCGCATCAGTTCCCAGCAAGTACTGTGTATTGGACTGAAGAGAAGCTCCTGTTTTGTCAGTTTCCTAAGCAGAGTGGAAATACATATGGCCCGTGTGTGTAGGAAGCACAGTTCTTTTGTTCTGAGCAGGCTCACTGTTCTGGCCCTCTAGGAAACACAGTAGAGTAGAAGAGTGCTCTTTTCTCAAAAGCAGAGTGTGTTTCTTGTAATCGAGCTAGTGTTTGTTTCCCAGTCAGAAATGGAGTTGAATCACATGCAGTTTCTTGTCTTACGAACAAGACTTGTTTTCTGGTAAGAAGAGTCACTAATGCGATCCATTTGCCACAGAGTGCAAATAGCACTCGCGTATGTTCCCAGCAAGTACAGTGTATTGGACTGAAGAGAAGCTCCTGTTCTTGTCAGTTTCCTAAGCAGAGTTGAAGTAGATATGACCCGTGTGTGTAGGAAGAACAGTTCTTTTGTTCTGAGGAAGCTCACTGTTTTGGCCCTATAGGAAAAACAGTAGAGTAGAAGAGTGCTCTTTTCTCAAAAGCAGAGTGTGTTTCTTGTAAGGCGAGCTAGTGTTTGTTTCCCTGTCAGAAATGGAGTTGAATCAGATGCAGATTCTGGTCCTACGAGCAAGACTTGTTTTCTGGTAAGTAGAGTCACTAATGCGATCCATTTGCCACACTGTGCAAATAGCACTCGCGTCTGCTCCCAGCAAGTACAGTGTATTGGACTGAAGAGAAGCTACTAGTCTTGTCAGTTTCCCAAGTAGAGTGGAAATAGATATGGCCCGTGTGTGTAGGAGCACAATTCTTTTGTTCTGAGCAAGCTCACTGTTCTGGCCCTATAGGAAACACAATAGAGTAGAAGAGTGCTTTCTCTCAAAAGCAGAGTGTGTTTCTTGTAAGGCGAGCTTGTGTTTGTTTCCCTGTCAGTAATGGAGTTGAATCACATGCAGTTTCTGGTCCTACGAGCAAGACTTCTTTTCCGTTAAGGAGAGTCACTATTGTGCTCCCATTGCCGTACACAGTGCAAATAGCACTCGCGTCTGTTCCCAGCAAGTACAGTGTATTGGACTGAAGAGAAGCTACTGTTCTTGTCAATTTCCTAAGCAGAGTTGAAGTAGATATGGGCCGTGTTTGTAAAAAGAACAGTTCTTTTGTTCTGAGCAAGCTCACTGTTCTGGCCCTATAGGAGAAAGAGTAGAGTAGAAGAGTGCTCTTTTCTCAAAAGCAGAGTGTGTTTCTTGTAAGGCGAGCTAGTGTTTGTTTCCCTGTCAAACTGGAGTTGAATCACATGCACTTTCTGGTCCTACGAACAAGACTTGTTTTCTGGTAAGAAGAGTCACTAATGCGATCCATTTGCCACACAGTGCAAATAGCACTCGCGTATGTTCCCAGCAAGTACAGTGTATTGGACTGAAGAGAAGCTCCTGTTCTTGTCAGTTTCCTAGGCAGAGTTGAAGTAGATATGGCCCATGTGTTTAGGAAGCACAGTTCTTTTGTTCTGAGCAAGCTCACTGTTCTGGCCCTATAGGAAACACAGTAGAGTAGAAGAGTGCTCTTTTCTCAAAAGCAGAGTGTGTTTCTTGTAAAACGAGCTAGTATTTGTTTCCCAGTCAGAAATGCAGTTGAATCACATGCAGTTTCTAGTCCTACGAGCAAGACTTGTTTTCTTGTAAGTAGAGTCACTATTGCGATCCAATTGCAACACAGTGCAAATAGCACTCGCGTCTGTTCCCAGCAAGTACTGTGTATTGGACTGAAGAGAAGCTCCTCTTCTTGTCAGTTTCCTAAGCAGAGTGGAAGTAGATATGACCCTTGTGTGTAGGAAGCTAGTTCTTTTATGCTGAGCAAGCTAACCGTTCTGGCCATATATGAAACACAGTAGAGTAGAAGACTGCTCTTTTCCCAATAGCAGAGTGTGTTTCTTGTAAGGCGAGCTAGTGTTTGTTTCCCAGTCAGAAATGGAGTTGAATCACATGCAGTTTCTGGTCCTACGAGCAAGAGTTGTTTTCTGGTAAGTGGAGTCACTATTGCGATTCATTTGCCACACAGTGCAAATAGCACTCACATCAGTTCCTAGCAAGTACTGTGTATTGGACTGAAGGGAAGCTCCTGTTTTGTCAGTTTCCAAAGCAGAGTGGAAATAGATATGGCCCGTGTGTGTAGGAAGCACAGTTCTTTTGTTCTGAGCAAGCTCACTGTTCTGGCCTTCTAGGAAACACAGTAGAGTAGAAGAGTGCTCTTTTCTCAAAAGCAGAGTGTGTTTCTTGTAAGGCGAGCTAGTGTTTGTTTCCCTGTCAAACTGGAGTTGAATCACATGCACTTTCTGGTCCTACGAACAAGACTAGTTTTCTGGTAAGAAGAGTCACTAATGTGATCCATTTGCCCTACATTGCAAATAGCACTCGCGTCTGTTCCCAGCAAGTACAGTGTATTGGACTGAAGAGAAGCTCCTGTTCTTGTCAGTTTCCTAAGCAGAGTTGAAGTAGATATGGCCCGTGTGTGTAGGAAGCACAGTTCTTTTGTTCTGAGGAAGCTCACTGTTCTGGCCCTATAGGAAACACAGTAGAGTAGAAGAGTGCTCTTTTCTCAAAAGCAGAGTGTGTTTCTTGTAAGGCGAGCTAGTGTTTGTTTCCCAGTCAGAAATGGAGATGAATCACATGCAGTTTCTAGTCCTACGAGCAAGACTTGTTTTCTTGTAAGTAGAGTCACTATTGCGATCCAATTGCAAAACAGTGCAAATAGCACTCGCATCTGTTCCCAGCAAGTACTGTGTATTGGACTGAAGAGAAGCTCCTCTTCTTGTCAGTTTCCTAAGCAGAGTGGATGTAGATATGACCCTTGTGTGTAGGAAGCTAGTTCTTTTATGCTGAGCAAGCTCACTGTTCTGGCCCTATAGGAAACACAGTAGAGTAGAAGAGTGCTCTTTACCCAATAGCAGAGTGTGTTTCTTGTAAGGCGAGCTAGTGTTTGTTTCCCAGTCAGAAATGGAGTTGAATCACATGCAGTTTCTGGTCCTACGAGCAAGAGTTGTTTTATAGTTAGTAGAGTCACTATTGCGATCCATTTGCCACACAGTGCAAATAGCACTCGCATCAGTTCCCAGCAAGTACTGTGTATTGGACTGAAGAGAAGCTCCTGTTTTGTCAGTTTCCTAAGCAGAGTGGAAATAGATATGGCCCGTGTGTGTAGGAAGCACAGTTCTTTTGTTCTGAGCAGGCTCACTGTTCTGGCCCTCTAGGAAACACAGTAGAGTAGAAGAGTGCTCTTTTCTCAAAAGCAGAGTGTGTTTCTTGTAATCGAGCTAGTGTTTGTTTCCCAGTCAGAAATGGAGTTGAATCACATGCAGTTTCTTGTCCTACGAACAAGACTTGTTTTCTGGTAAGAAGAGTCACTAATGCGATCCATTTGCCACAGAGTGCAAATAGCACTCGCGTATGTTCCCAGCAAGTACAGTGTATTGGACTGAAGAGAAGCTCCTGTTCTTGTCAGTTTCCTAAGCAGAGTTGAAGGAGATATGACCCGTGTGTGTAGGAAGAACAGTTCTTTTGTTCTGAGGAAGCTCACTGTTTTGGCCCTATAGGAAAAACAGTAGAGTAGAAGAGTGCTCTTTTCTCAAAAGCAGAGTGTGTTTCTTGTAAGGCGAGCTAGTGTTTGTTTCCCAGTCAGAAATGGAGTTGAATCACATGCAGTTTCTAGTCCTACGAGCAAGACTTGTTTTCTTGTAAGTAGAGTCACTATTGTGCTCCCATTGCCGTACACAGTGCAAATAGCACTCGCATCTGTTCCCAGCAAGTACTGTGTATTGGACTGAAGAGAAGCTCCTCTTCTTGTCAGTTTCCTAAGCAGAGTGGATGTAGATATGACCCTTGTGTGTAGGAAGCTAGTTCTTTTATGCTGAGCAAGCTCACTGTTCTGGCCCTCTAGGAAACACAGTAGAGTAGAAGAGTGCTCTTTACCCAATAGCAGAGTGTGTTTCTTGTAATGCGAGCCAGTGTTTGTTTCCCAGTCAGAAATGGAGTTGAATCACATGCAGTTTCTGGTCTTACGAGCAAGAGTTGTTTTCTGGTAAGTAGAGTCACTATTGCGATCCATTTGCCACACATTGCAAATAGCACTCTCGTCTGTTCCCAGCAATTACAGTGTATTGGACTGAAGAGAAGCTCCTGTTCTTGTCAGTTTCATAAGCAGAGTTGAAGTAGATATGGCCCGTGTGTGTAGGAAGCACAGTTCTTTTGTTCTGGGCAGGCTCACTGTTCTGGCCCTCTAGGAAACACAGTAGAGTAGAAGAGTGCTCTTTTCTCAAAAGCAGAGTGTGTTTCTTGTAAGGCGAGCTAGTGTTTGTTTCCCTGTCAAACTGGAGTTGAATCACATGCACTTTCTGGTTTTACGAACAAGACTTGTTTTCTGGTAAGAAGAGTCACTCATGCGATTGATTTGCCACACAGTGCAAATAGCACTCGCATCAGTTCCCAGCAAGTACTGTGTATTGGACTGAAGAGAAGCTCCTGTTTTGTCAGTTTCCTAAGCAGAGTGGAAATAGATATGGCCCGTGTGTGTAGGAAGCACAGTTCTTTTGTTCTGTGCAGGCTCACTGTTCTGGCCCTCTAGGAAACACAGTAGAGTAGAAGAGTGCTCTTTTCTCAAAAGCAGAGTGTGTTTCTTGTAAGGCGAGCTAGTGTTTGTTTCCCAGTCAGAAATGGAGTTGAATCACATGCAGTTTCTTGTCCTACGAGTAAGACTTGTTTTCCGTTAAGAAGAGTCACTATTGTGCTCCCATTGCCGTACACAGTGCAAATAGCACTCGCGTCTGTTCCCAGCAAGTACAGTGTATTGGACTGAAGAGAAGCTCCTGTTCTTGTCAGTTTCCTAAGCAGAGTTGAAGTAGATATGGCCCGTGTGTGTAGGAAACACAGTTCTTTTGTTCTGAGGAAGCTCACTGTTCTGGCCCTATAGGAAACACAGTAGAGTAGAAGAGTGCTCTTTTCTCAAAAGCAGAGTGTGTTTCTTGTAAGGAGAGCTAGTGTTTGTTTCCCTGTCAAACTGGAGTTGAATCACATGCACTTTCTGGTTTTACGAAAAAGACTTGTTTTCTGTAAGAAGAGTCACTAATGCGATCCATTTGCCACACAGTGCAAATAGCACTCGCGTATGTTCCCAGCAAGTACAGTGTATTGGACTGAAGAGAAGCTCCAGTTATTGTCAGTTTCCTAGGCAGAGTTGAAGTAGATATGGCCCGTGTGTGTAGGAAGGACAATTCTTTTGTTCTGAGCAAGCTCACTGTTCTGGCCCTATAGGAAACACAGTAGAGTAGAAGAGTGCTCTTTTCTCAAAAGCAGAGTGTGTGTCTTGTAAGGCGAGCTAGTGTTTGTTTCCCTGTCAGAAATGGAGTTGAATCAGATGCAGTTTCTGGTCCTACGAACCAGACTTGTTTTCTGGTAAGAAGATTCACTAATGCGATCCATTTGCCACACAGTACAAATAGCACTCGCGTCTGTTCCCAGCAAGTACAGTGTATTGGACTGAAGAGAAGCTACTATTCTCGTCAGTTTCCTAAGTAGAGTGGAAATAGATGTGGCCCGTGTGTGTAGGAGCACAGTTCTTTTGTTCTGAGCAAGCTCACTGTTCTGGCTCTATAGGAAACACAGTATAGTAGAAGAGTGCTCTTTTCTCAAAAGCAGTGTGTGTATCTTGTACTGTGAGCTAGTGTTTGTTTCCCTGTTAGATATGGAGTTTAATCACATGCAGTTTCTGGTCCTACGAGCAAGACTTGTTTTCTGGTAAGAAGAGTCACTATTCTATCCATTTGCCACACAGTGCAAATAGCACTCACGTCTGTTGCTAACAAGTACAGTGTATTGGACTGAAGAGAAGATACTCTTCTTGTCAGTTTCCTAAGCAGAGTTGAAATAGATATGGCCCGTGTGTGTAGGAAGCACAGTTCTTTTGTTCTGAGCAAGCTCACTCTTCTGGCCCTATAGGAAACACAGCAGAGTAGAAGAGTGCTCTTTTCTCAAAAGCAGAGTGTGTTTCTTTGAAGGCGAGCTAGTGTTTGTTTCCCAGTCAGAAATGGAGTTGAATCACATGCAGTTTCTGGTCCTACGAGCCAGACTTGTTTTCTGGTAAGTAGAGTCTCTATTGCGTTCTAATTGCCATACACAGTGCAAGTAGCACTCGCATCTGTTCCCAGCAAGCACAGTGTATTGGAATGAAGAGAAGCTACTGTTCTTGTCAACTTCCTAAGCAGAGTTGAAGTAGATATGGCCCATGTGTTTAGGAAGCACAGTTCTTTTGTTCTGAGCAAGCTCACTGTTCTGGCCCTATAGGAAACACAGTAGAGTAGAAGAGTGCTCTTTTCTCAAAAGCAGAGTGTGTTTCTTGTAAAACGAGCTAGTATTTGTTTCCCAGTTAGAAATGGAGTTGAATCACATGCAGTTTCTAGTCCTACGAGCAAGACTTGTTTTCTTGTAAGTAGAGTCACTATTGCGATCCAATTGCAACACAGTGCAAATAGCACTCGCGTCTGTTCCCAGCAAGTACTGTGTATTGGACTGAAGAGAAGCTCCTCTTCTTGTCAGTTTCCTAAGCAGAGTGGAAGTAGATATGACCCTTGTGTGTGGGAAGCTAGTTCTTTTATGCTGAGCAAGCTGACCGTTCTGGCCATATATGAAACACAGTAGAGTAGAAGACTGCTCTTTTCCCAATAGCAGAGTGTGTTTCTTGTAAGGCGAGCTAGTGTTTGTTTCCCAGTCAGAAATGGAGTTGAATCACATGCAGTTTCTGGTCCTACGAACAAGACTAGTTTTCTGGTAAGAAGAGTCACTAATGTGATCCATTTGCCCTACATTGCAAATAGCACTCGCGTCTGTTCCCAGCAAGTACAGTGTATTGGACTGAAGAGAAGCTCCTGTTCTTGTCAGTTTCCTAAGCAGAGTTGAAGTAGATATGGCCCGTGTGTGTAGGAAGCACAGTTCTTTTGTTCTGAGGAAGCTCACTGTTCTGGCCCTATAGGAAACACAGTAGAGTAGAAGAGTGCTCTTTTCTCAAAAGCAGAGTGTGTTTCTTGTAAGGCGAGCTAGTGTTTGTTTCCCAGTCAGAAATGGAGATGAATCACATGCAGTTTCTAGTCCTACGAGCAAGACTTGTTTTCTTGTAAGTAGAGTCACTATTGCGATCCAATTGCAAAACAGTGCAAATAGCACTCGCATCTGTTCCCAGCAAGTACTGTGTATTGGACTGAAGAGAAGCTCCTCTTCTTGTCAGTTTCCTAAGCAGAGTGGATGTAGATATGACCCTTGTGTGTAGGAAGCTAGTTCTTTTATGCTGAGCAAGCTCACTGTTCTGGCCCTATAGGAAACACAGTAGAGTAGAAGAGTGCTCTTTACCCAATAGCAGAGTGTGTTTCTTGTAAGGCGAGCTAGCGTTTGTTTCCCAGTCAGAAATGGAGTTGAATCACATGCAGTTTCTGGTCCTACGAGCAAGAGTTGTTTTATAGTTAGTAGAGTCACTATTGCGATCCATTTGCCACACAGTGCAAATAGCACTCGCATCAGTTCCCAGCAAGTACTGTGTATTGGACTGAAGAGAAGCTCCTGTTTTGTCAGTTTCCTAAGCAGAGTGGAAATACATATGGCCCGTGTGTGTAGGAAGCACAGTTCTTTTGTTCTGAGCAGGCTCACTGTTCTGGCCCTCTAGGAAACACAGTAGAGTAGAAGAGTGCTCTTTTCTCAAAAGCAGAGTGTGTTTCTTGTAATCGAGCTAGTGTTTGTTTCCCAGTCAGAAATGGAGTTGAATCACATGCAGTTTCTTGTCCTACGAACAAGACTTGTTTTCTGGTAAGAAGAGTCACTAATGCGATCCATTTGCCACAGAGTGCAAATAGCACTCGCGTATGTTCCCAGCAAGTACAGTGTATTGGACTGAAGAGAAGCTCCTGTTCTTGTCAGTTTCCTAAGCAGAGTTGAAGTAGATATGACCCGTGTGTGTAGGAAGAACAGTTCTTTTGTTCTGAGGAAGCTCACTGTTTTGGCCCTATAGGAAAAACAGTAGAGTAGAAGAGTGCTCTTTTCTCAAAAGCAGAGTGTGTTTCTTGTAAGGCGAGCTAGTGTTTGTTTCCCTGTCAGAAATGGAGTTGAATCTGATGCAGTTTCTGGTCCTACGAGCAAGACTTGTTTTCTGGTAAGTAGAGTCACTAATGCGATCCATTTGCCACACTGTGCAAATAGCACTCGCGTCTGCTCCCAGCAAGTACAGTGTATTGGACTGAAGAGAAGCTACTAGTCTTGTCAGTTTCCCAAGTAGAGTGGAAATAGATATGGCCCGTGTGTGTAGGAGCACAATTCTTTTGTTCTGAGCAAGCTCACTGTTCTGGCCCTATAGGAAACACAATAGAGTAGAAGAGTGCTTTCTCTCAAAAGCAGAGTGTGTTTCTTGTAAGGCGAGCTAGTGTTTGTTTCCCTGTCAGTAATGGAGTTGAATCACATGCAGTTTCTGGTCCTACGACCAAGAGTTTTTTTCTGGTAAGAAGAGTCTCTATTGCGTTCTAATTGCCATACACAGTGCACATAGCACTCGCATCTGTTCCCAGCAAGTACAGTGTATTGGAATGAAGAGAAGCCAATGTTCTTGTCAATTTTCTAAGCAGAGTTGAAGTAGATATGGCCCATGTGTTTAGGAAGCACAGTTCTTTTGTTTGAGCAAGCTCACTGTTCTGACCCTATAGGAGAAAGAGTAGAGTAGAAGAGTGCTCTTTTCTCAAAAGCAGAGTGTGTTTCTTGTAAGGCGAGCTAGTGTTTGTTTCCCTGTGAGAAATGGAGTTGAATCAGATGCAGTTTCTGGTCCTACGAGCCAGACTTGTTTTCTGGTAAGAAGAGTCACTAATGCGATCGATTTGCCACACTGTGCAAATAGCACTCGCATCTGTTCCCAGCAAGTACAGTGTATTGGACTGAAGAGAAGCTACTGTTCTTGTCAGTTTCCTAAGCAGAGTTGAAGTAGATATGGCCCGTGTGTGTAGGAAGCACAGTTCTTTTGTTCTGAAGAAGCTCACTGTTCTGGCCCTATTGGAAACACAGTAGAGTAGAAGAGTGCTGTTTTCTCAAAAGCACAGTGTGTTTCTTGTAAGGTGAGCTAGTGTTTGTTTCCCTGTCAAACTGGAGTTGAATCACATGCACTTTCTGGTTTTACGAACAAGACTAGTTTTCTGGTAAGAAGAGTCACTAAT